>NW_015505804.1:101328-159817 GCF_001515645.1 Sinocyclocheilus grahami | reverse complement strand
ACACACACACACACACTACCGGTCAAAAGTTTGGGATGAGAATGATTTTTTATGTTTTTTACAGGAGTAGGCTTCAGGCTGCCTTTATTTGAAAAAAAATACAGGAAAAATATTTTCTATTTTAATATACATTAAAATATAATTCAATCCTGTGATGCAAAGCTGAATTTTCAGCATCATTACTCCAGTCTTCAGTGTCACATGATCCTTCAGAGATCATTCTAATATGCTGATTTATTATCACTGCTGGAAACTGTTGTGCTGCTTAATATTTTTTTTTGGAACCTGTGATACTTTTTTTCAGGATTCTTTGATGAATAAAACGTTAAAAAGAAGAGCATTTATTTAAAATATAAATATTTTCTCTTTTTTGTTCATCAAAGAATCCTGAAAAAAGTATTGCAGTTTCCAGACAAATATTTGGCAGTTGCCAACATTGATCATTCTAATAATAAATCAGCATATTAGAATGATTTCTTAAGGATCATGTGACACTGAAGACTGGAATAATGATGCTGAAAATTCAGCTTTGCCTTCACAGGAATAAATTATATTTTAAAGTATAATAAAATAGAAAACAGTTATTTTAAATTGTAATACTATTTTACAATATTACTGTTTTACTGTATTTTTGGTAAAATAAAGGAAGCCTTAATGAGGATAAAACACTTCTTTAAAAAAACATTAAAAATCTTACTGATCCCAGACTTCTGAATGGTGTGTGTGTGTGTTAGCTTTTTTTAATTTTTATTTACCATGGCAGAAAAAAAAAATCTAGATGTAAACAAGCAAATGCGATAAAATGTCTGAATTAATATAGAATTGTGAGGTAAAGTCTCAATTACCTTTTTTTTTATTCCATGGCAGAAACCAAAAAAACTAAACAAACAAAAAACTAAAAAATAATATTAATTCGCAATTCTGAGAAACAAGTCTGAATTGTGAGAAATGAACTTGCAATTGTGAGAAACAAAGTCAGAATTGTGAGATTCTTAAGTCTTAATTACCTCTTTTTATTTTTTATTCCGTGGAGGAAACAAGCTTCCATGCCTGTTTTAAAAACATCAAAAAATCTTACTGAACTCAAACTTTTGAACGGTAACATATTATTCTTACTAGAAAAGACACATATTGATAGAATAGGATTATGTGCAGTGCAATGCTGTAATGTTCCTTTATTGTCATTTTGTAATTCTGTGGAATGTTCTGCAGGATTAACATGGGAAATTCTGTTCTATTAGCCTGCAGGCTCTGAAGCCAAAGATGAGACAGACAGTTCTTACAAAAACAAGCAAAGCATGATATTTTATCAGCTGTGTGCTCGAATCAATAAATGATTATGACGGGGAAACACAAGGGTAACATGCTTCCAACTTCCTTGAACATGCTCCACATTCCACTGAAAAAAAGTGGAATGTTGGAGCTAAACGTCTTTTTCTTTACACAGACATGTCTACATGGACATACATTGTCCTGGCACATTTTAGATTGTGCCCTCACTGTACAACAGAGCACCATCACAGTATTGATGTGCTGTTGTCTAAGCAATAGAACAGAGATGAGGTGTTCAGCATACAAGTTCTTTGGCCAAAAGGCATCTCCAATACATGTAAAAGGGACAATTTTCCTCTTGTTTTTTAGGGACATTTTTGATGAAATCCATCATAACCAAATAAAAACATACAATGTCATTTTTGGTGTCAGATATGCCAATAAAAGAAATAAAGTATTACATTCTTAATATGGAAGTTTAAATATTCACTATCGTTCCAAAGTTTGAGGTTTGAATGTTTTTTTTTAAGAAATTAATACATTTATTCAGCAAAGACGGATTAAATTGATAAAAAAATGACAGTATACTTTTTTAAATGTTACATAAAATTTCTATTTTTATTTTTATTAAATAAATGTTGTCATTTTGAACTTTCAGTTCATCAAAGAATGCTGACAAAAAGGTATTACGGTTTCCACAAAAATGTTAAGCAGCACAACTGTTAAGAAATGTGACTTGAGCAGCAAATCAGCATATTAGAATGATTTCTGAAGGAACATGTGACACTGAAGACTGGAGTAATGATGTTGAAAATTCAGCTTAGCATCACAGGAATAAGTTACATTTAATAATATATTCAAATAGAAAACAGTTTTTTTATTGTAATATTTTTTTCACAATATTGTTGCTTTTATAGTATTTTTGATCAAATAAATGCAGCCTTGGTGAACATAGGAGAATTTTTTTTCTAAAAAAGAAAATATGTTTGTGCTTCCTCTTTTCAACTAAAACTTTATTTTGTTGAGCTGCTCATACTTAATGTGAGCCAGTGCGTGGACAATTTTAAATAACAATTTTAAAGCCAGTGAGTGGATAATTTCGGTTTATTTTTATTTATTTTTTGTTTTCGGCGAAATTATTTCCAATCTTTTGCAAATAAGATAAGATAAAGATACCGCTGACTCTAAACTGCAACTTCCTACTTTATTAACTTTCTAAAATGTTAAATTAAGTGGAAAAGACAAGTCCAAAAACATAGCTGGTTACGGGCCTGCCGGCGAGAGCTCAGATTCGGCTACAATCTGGGGGTTTTATTGCAGACCTTGAACATTAATATGCACCAGCAGAATCGGAGCAAAAATCATAGTGAGGGCACGACCTTAATCATAGAAATTATTTACAGTACTGAAGTGTTGAAAAGCATGTGATGGTTTAACATTTACTCTACAGCACCCACACTGTGCCTGTTACTCAAACGATCATCTCTAATCTGTTTTACCCAGCAGGCCATGGGGTAATCCACTTATAACACATGTGCCATCATGTGATGTCTTCCATGCTCTGCTATTGGCTGCAGGGCATCAGTTCACTCTGCCAGAATGGCTGACAGTCAAAGACCTCCAGGGGCTCAGGAGCATCATTTTAAAGGTTAACATGTAATACAGTGAATTGGGTGCTGCTCTCTAATATCGAATCAGACTGTGTGCCATCTGTGTGTGCATGTTTTTCTGGTTTTTCATCCATAACTGTCTGGTTTGGTTCAGCAACCAAATCAGACATCAAGAGACTACAACGGACAGTCAGGACTGCTGAGAGGATTATTAGTGCCCCTCTGCCCAGCCTCCAAGATCTTTACATCTCCAGAGTGAGGAAAAGGGCTAAAAAAATCACCTTGGACCCCTCACACCCAGCCCACTCTCTCTTCGAACTGTTGCCTTCTGGTCGGCGCTACAGAGCACTGACCACCAGAACAGCCAGGCACAAGAACAGTTTTTTCCCACAGGCTATACTCAGTCTTAACAATTAAGCTTTCATAATTATACATCGTCCATCACAACTAACATAGTATATTTATATTAAACTGCACACTTTGTAAATAACATATCTGCACACTAATAAACATATCTGTACATTTATCTAAACAATTAAATTTTTTCCTATACTTCTATTTCTGTATATAGTACATTATTCAATTTTTCTATTTTTTTTATTATACTAGTTTTATATTACATCCCTGCTGTGTTATTCCTATGTATGTCTACACTATCATGTATGTCTGCACTATGTTTGTACTTTCTTCTACACTGGAAGCTCCTGTCGTCAAGTCAAATTCCTTGTGTGTGTAAACATACTTGGTAATAAAGCTCTTCTGATACTGAAGTGTACTGCTGTGGGGGAGACTCCTTTTCTGTTCTCCTGTTTTCCTTTCCTTCCGTACTAAAACTTTCAAGACTGCTTCTTAACACATTTAAGTGCACTTCAAAAATATTTAAATAAGTACGCTATTTTGATGTATTGACTATACTAAAGCACATGTAAAGTACTGGATTATAATATTAATTGTAATGTGCTATTTAATATTACATTTAAAGTTAATATATTTTAAATGCACTAAATTGCAACTTCATCATTACAATTTATAAAAGCCTAAAGTCTTGAGGTTTGGAACAACATGAGGGTGAGTAAATGAGGTCAGAAATTTTCATATTTTGGTGACGTTTCTTTTAAACTCTTGTATTAATGCTGCTGACAACAGTGTTATTTTATAGTATTATTTATTTACTATTATAGTATTCATATTTTAATATGAATATTTTAAAATTTTGCTTTTATAATTTTATTTTTTAATGTTTCTATTTAGCTTTAATTGATTTGTATTTCAGTTTTAGTAATTTTAGTTCTTAAACTTATTTTAACTTAACTTAAACCCATTTTATTTCATTCAGTTGCCAAGGCAAAATTTTTAATTTAAACAAGTTTTTCCATCTAATTTTTATATACAGTATTACTTTATTTTAGGTTTCCTTAATTAAGAAAGTAAATTAAAGAAAGAGGGAAGTCATGGACTCCTTATTCTTCACAACTTTAACTTGGTCATTTTCATGAAATAATCATAACATGAAGGAAATTTATGTTCCATATCATATAGACAAGTTAGTACAAACATTTTAATTGAACATATGTCACTGTTGCTTTCACGTGTCATCAGTTGCTGTGCTCCTATTCATTTGACAGTCATTGTAGGAATAGTCACACCACAGGATTGCAACTGAAAATCTCTGGCGCTGTCATAACTTTGTTGTAGATTATGAATTCATTGAAAAGGCTCATTATTGAACATGTCCCACTAAGCAATCAAAGCTTGCTGATTTTGCCTTACAACAATAGGAATCTTCCCAAAATATGCAGAATCAAACTGTGTATGCCAGATTTAAATAAAAGTCTCTATTTGCTCTGCATTTAATCTCTTTGCTGTTTAGATGAAACAACTGAGAAGCCGAACCCCACTGTGACCGTCATATACAGATGCCTAATATAATGTGTACCATTTGAAACTGCATAGCCTAATATCAGTTCCCTTTCAGTCTGTGATTCTCAAAGTCACGTCGGATGACCGACGAATTGGGATCTCGCTTAGAGAGACCAATCCACTTTGAGTGTAAACTAAACGAGCCAATGCACATTGGCATGCGATTATTGCATCCAGCTGCCGCTGATCACAGCGTGAGTATAAGTAGGCAGCAGGTGCAGCGCATATTCAGTTTTTTGCTTCGGAGCCGAGCGGTTTCATCGTTCTGCTCCTGACCTTATGCTTAACGAGTGATCTACAGATCGAGTACAAGCACGCTCTTTGGAAGCTCTCATGCTGGCGGTACGGCGCTTCAGCGGCGGTGGTTCTTCCTGTGTCGAGTGGGTTGCACACATCAGGCTGCACTATCCCCTGTTTGTGTTGCAGGCGGCCATCTCCCCTGTGCACTTCAGCACACTAAAAGAGCAATTCTAAAAGAGCAAACTCTAAAAGAGCAAACTCTAAAAGAGCATTATTTTTAAAGGACATCTTTTTAAAGACACGTCTTTTTAAAGATGCCTTTCCACCCGTGCGTTTCTGGATGCGGTCGTTACCTGGCGCCGGGCGATGGTCACGATCGCTGCCTCACGTGTCTCGGCATTAAACACGCTGAGGGGGCGTTCGCGAATGAGTCATGTTCCCATTGCGGGAGAATGACCGTCGTGGAGTTGTGGACCAGGCTCCGTTTCCTGCAAAGGGGCGGGGTGCCCGTGCATCTGCCTAGATCTAGCTACTTCTGGCAGTAGCCGGACTGGTCTTACGGTGACGGTGAGGAATTCCCCTCCGAGGGCTCCTCCTTCCACCGGCACTTCGCAGCCAGTAGAGCCACCGAAAGAACAGGCTGGACCCTCTCGCGGGGTACCACTTGTATCCTTCGGTGCTCCCCCCGATGATCGGATGTCGATTGCTGCATCGGAGGGTGAGCCAGACCTTTCTGGAGATGATGATCCGGCAGCGCTGCCGCCCTCTGGAAATGGTGGCTATGCTTGCCTGGGCCGCCGAGAGCGTCAGGCTCGAGTGGAATCTCCCGAACCCTCAAGGCTGGATGATTGGTTTCTCGGGGTGGTCATGGATGTCAGCTTTCACTGCCAGAAACCGCCCCAGTGGCTCGTCCCCCCTCACCACCCTTGATGGTGGGGCAGTGCGGGGGAATACGGAAGTCCCTCCGGTGGAGAGGTCGGTTGCGATGCAATTGTGTCCAAATACCGCTGCCACCTGGCGGGGCAAGCCGTTGCTCTCCTCCCGGGCCTGCAGGTACTCGTCGGCCCTGCCCGGCAGTGCTTATGCGACCTGCGGAGAAGCTGCCTCTGCCCTACATGCCATGGCGTTGTTGTAGGTTCATCAAGCCAAGGCACTGAAGGACCTGCACGAGGGTGGTCACGACCCAGAAGTTCTCAAAGAACTCCGTACCGCTACTGACCTCGCGCTACGAGTGACGAAGGTCACTGCGCGGTCTCTGGGCCGTGAGATTTGTCCAGGAGAGCCATCTCTGGCTGTGTCTGGCTGACATGAGGGAAACTGACAAGACTTGGTTTTTAAATGCCCCCGTGTCACAGACCGGCCACACAGAAGCAGAACGAGGCCATCAAACACATCCTGCCCCGGCGTGCAGCTGCTGCCTCCACCAGGCCGCCCCCGCTCCCACGCAGCAGCCTCCAGCAAAGCAGTGCCGTGGAGCCGGTTGCAGGGCAGCCGCCCCACCCGTCCAGGCCTCCGCCAAACCTGGTGGCAAGAGCAAGAGGCCCTGAGACGGGCAACCCAGAGATGGAGGGAACTGCTCTTCAGGAGAGGGTGAATGCACCACTCCCTCCCCCGGAGGAGGGCCGGGCAGAGAATCTTTTGTTTCTTTTTTTGCCCGGCCCCCTCCCAAGTTCAGGGGCGTCCACTTCGCTTCAGTGAAGGCAGCAGATGCCCCTGTCTTGCGTGCAGAGATTACAGTCCTACTGGCGAAGGATGTGATAGAGCCGGTCCCTCCAGCTGACATGAGGATGGGGTTTTACAGCCCTTAATTCATTGTGCCCAAGAAAGGCGGTGGGCTAAGACCAATCTTGGATCTGCGCATCTTGAACCGGGCCCTTCACAAGCTTCCATTCAAGATGCTCATGCAGAAGCGCATCTTCAGGCGCATCCATCCCCAAGATTGGTTTGCAGCGATCCACCTGAAGGACGTGTACTTCCATGTGTCAATCCTTCCGTGCCAGAGGCCATTCCTGCGGTATGCGTACGAAGAACGGGCATATCAGTACAAGGTCCTGCCCTTCGGGCTGTCCCTGTCGCCCTGTGTCTTCACGAAAGTTGCGGAGGCAGCCCTTGTTCCCCTGAGAGAACAGGGCATTCGCATTCTCAACTACCTGGACGACTGGCTCATACTAGCTCAGTCGTTCCATAGAGGATTGGTTCCATATGTAGAGACCTAAGTGGATCCCATGTGTGTAAAATCCACGGTATAGCCTCAGAGCCTGTGTTTCCCCGGCAGACTTCCTGCTATTTTCCAAGAGGGTTACAATCACCTTAAGTGCTTCCGAAACCTCCTTCGGGAAGAATGGTGCTTCCGCAACGTTCCTGTCCCAAGTGGTACGGGTACCTTTTCCCAGTGCTTTCCAGTCTTACTGAGTGGGTAGTGCCATAGCAGCAGTAGCTGGTCTTCTTGTGGTAAGCCCTGGCCTACGCTAAAAAGTAGGGGCGCAGGAGGCTTCCACTGGACACTGGAAGGGGTAGTACCTGTGGCACTTTGGTAGGGATCCCAATTCGTTGGTCATCCGACGTGACATTGAGAGTGACCAACTGAAAGGGAACGTCTCAGTGATGTATGTAACCCTCGTTCCCTGAAGGAGGGAATGGAGACGTCACGTCGGATGACCGACGAATTGGGATCTCGCTTAGAGAGACCAATCGGTTCATTAAATTAAACTGGTGTTTCTGCTTTTTTGTTTTGACCTGCATTAATAATGTGAGGGATACTTGTGTGTTTCACATTACTTTCATATCTCTCTAGCATCGGCTTATTGAAAGAGTCAATGATGACCTTATGACATTTCGAAAAATGAATTCATATATGATGCACTTGCTTACATGTGTTTGTGCTGCTCGGAGTGAGTACTGATGGTAATATCGCATGACTGCTGCTGAAAATTTCATATGCCAATAATCTTTCCTCAGGACATCACTAAGCCATCAGAGAGAATGCTGGGTAATTAATCAGCCGTCCTTGACTCTGTCACAGCATACTAATCACAATTCACAAGCCTGGGACTCAGCCCTGACATTGAAATTTTATCTGAGATCGCAAAAGCCTGATAAAATTGTACAGTTTAATGTCCGCACACAGACTGCATATAAAGTAACACACACAAAACTATAGGTTGTCCATAGACTTCTACACTATGTTCTTAAATATAGATATTTGTAATTATTATTCATTATTATTACTCTAAACCAAACAACTAACATATGTTTGTGTGTGTGTGTGTATATATATATAATATATATATATATATATATATATATATATAAAACATTTAATTTGTTATACAATACATATACACAATGTATTAATCCTATATTCTATATTTTTAAGCCTCCCAACTATAGCCGACATTGTAACATTGTATCAACCGATAGCATGAGTTTGGGGGTGGGGCAATATGTTTGCCCAAACAATGGAAGATCGTGGGAGTGTATGTGAAACCTAACATCTTTTGTCAATGCAGAAAAAAAAAATCATGTTAAATTTTTTAAATAAATCTTCAATAATACTTATAAAAAGAATTCACACAAGACTACTACAAGGGTTTAAGAACACTTTCAGAAATAGCCCTCACAAGTTTGTTGTTCACAAACATTTGCATCCTCTAATAATATTTTATGTGTTAATTCAGAAATAGGTCTGCTCTGTCAGAAGGGAAAGTGGCTCATTAAAATTAATTATACACACATGCTGACATGTACATACACACTTGTTCTCTCTCTCTCTCTCTCACACACACACACACACACACACACACACACACACACACACACACACACACGTCAGGGACAATGCTGTTAGGTTAATGTTGCTGCCCTGATTGGGACCTTGCCAAATCTTTGATGTGTAGTCATTCACTGCCTATCTGCCAAAAGCATTTCCTCTTTTTTTCTGTTCAGGGAGCATCAGACTGAGGCGAATGCCATGGTGACAAACACACACATATGCGTACACACACGCACATGCACAACATCCCAGGCAGGAGTCTGACAGCATGAAAGGTGATGGAGAGAAGGGCACAGCCAGGGAGCCTTTTGATCAGGATATAATCATTGTTTTACTTAATCAGTCAATTTTCCACGCTCTAATATTTCAACGGCTGTTCAAGAACAAACAACAGCCCAGTAAATGAAAACAAACATGACAGACAGAAAGAAAGAGAGAGAGGTCTAGCAAGGAGATGCTTTCCTTGAAGATGAATTAGATTGAGGCAAGACCACAGGAGTGTCAGAATGGCACTGGTTCACCCAATCAGGGGTGTGTTTCCCAAAAGCATCATTAGCCAACTATGGTCAGTTCAGTCATTACAAACAGAGTTCAACAATTCTGTACTTCCCAAAAAATAGTTTCAACAAACATTTGCAACAGTATAGCAAAGTTGTGTGGTTGTAAACTACAGCCCCAGCTCTCGACCTGTGGTTAGAAATAGAGTTTCTTGTTAGTATGATATGTGGACTTAAGTAGATCATGCACTTGAGTAAAATAAGCAAGCTAACCCCTAGTAAAAAAGTTATATATTTAAAATACATTTATTTCACACTAAGTATAGTTCAAATCTATTAATAACATATTTACTGACATATCACTTGAGACTTACAGATATAAAAATTATAATTAAACTTTATTTGGAGTACTACTTGTGCACATTGCACATTTCTTAATATTTAGCCTAAAATGTTTTAATGTCACTATTGATAAGGATTATGTGATCTTTGAATAATATAGGTTTTTAAATGCAATAGTTCCACTTTAGCACAATCAAATATACTTCAGTATATCTTTAGTTGGACTTCAGCACTACTTCCACACAATTAAAGTGCATTAAGTAAAAAATTAGTTGTTCCTGTTTAGCAGACTTTAAGTATACCAGTTTACTATACCAAAAGTACAGCCTCACAATGAGCACAATCCTCCTCCTCGTGAGACGAACATGTTCAATTCACACCTATCCACAAAGAAATAAGCACAATGAGTACAACAAGCACATTCAACTCCCTCAAGAGCTGAACGTGCTTGCTTTTCACCCACACACACAACATGCAGGTTGTGTAAAACCTTGGGTATCAGAACAAATCCTCTGATGGGAGAACATGCACTGTTAGTCGTGCTTAGCTGCTAACATAAACAAACGGCAGTGAAGACGAAGAAGGCAGTGACATATTCTTCTGGCCCCAGTAGTGACATCATAGGCTGTCGCAGGCCAATGTTATTATCATGTTTAGATTTGAGCTTCAGAGACCGGTCACACTGAAGGCGTTCCCCATAGCGACCGCTAGAGGACACAGTTCGAGTTCCCACAAAAGGGAGCTTAGAAACTGCATTGGCATTATACTACTGTTGTTTATATACTCTCATCACAAAGGTACAAAACCGTCACTGGGGTACCATATGGGTAGATAACGTACCAAGATGTACCTTTTCATTTTTGTACTTTAGGGTACCACCCCAGTGACAGCTTTGTAACTTTTGAGTGTATAAAGTATTGACTTCTACGGTTGTGAAATATTACAGAATTATAAATGACCAAATATTGTCTCAAAAAGTCTACTGAAAGGTGTACACTTCTTAATATCGAAAATTTTGAGTAAAATATAGGTTCAGTTGAAATTTGAGTAGAAGGTTCACCTTCCATCACCAAGGCTACTTTCTGGCCTCACAACAGTTGAAAAAGGAGAACACAGATTGTTGAAATATCTCCATCGTGAGGCTCCTACAGAGTATTGTGTTAGGTTTACGTCAGCATATTGATTTTCATACTTGAAGCCTCTTTGAAGGATCTAAGACATAAAATGTTTCAGATTCTGATTGCGTAAGAGCTTAAAAATGCAATTATTGTGCAGACATTCTCCACAGAGTTTTATGCATCAAAATACAATATTATACAGATAATATGAAGATAACATTCAGTAAATATTATTGCAACGGTTTTGTCAACTCCAAATGCACCTTGGTCATTCTTTATATTATATATTTCTTGTTCACTAAAATAAAAGTTTTCTTGCTAATATTTAAATTGAAAATCTATTTTCCTAATCATTTGAAATATCAGTTTAAGCCTGTTCCCTAATGACATCTTCCTCCACAAAGTGATAAAATTTTTGAGGGAAGCATTGATAAAAATTTGAATGGTCTGTTAGCTGTCAAGACCAGGTTGTGTAATCAGTCAGTTAATCTCGAGAACCAGATGAGTCCAATTTGTGAAAAAATTGTCTCTTTTTGCTTAACTGAATCAATCGATTCATTTAAAAGACTCATTGGGCCAATTGAGTTTTTTTATGCATCAGGAGGTGGGAAGAGAAAAATTATATGGGACTTTCAATACATTCATATTATTTACAATAATAAATAAACAAAAATAATTCCCAATACACCACCCTTTTCACAGGTAAAGTAAAGGACATACTAAAAACAATTCTCTGTTAATTTCCTGTCTGTTTGAGTTATTGTAGCACAAAACCAAGGAGAATTAAAAGGTGAGTGGATGTGTTAGTGTGCATTTGTGTGTACATGTGATTTCCAAGGTCCCAATAGGATTAATGTGTTAGCGTGTCTGTGCCGCACATGGTTGAGGCCCCAATGCACTAAAGTGTGTGTGTGTGATATGTTCAGTCCCTTAGCTAAAATTGATTCCGCTGCTGGGTTAAATAAAAGCTTATGTTGCTGCCCCAGGGCTGTATTTTCTATCATATTTAAACACAGGCGAGATTAGCAAGGCTTTATATTTATTTGCAGCTAAAAAGCCTCTGGGTATCGAGTCTAAAGTACTCCTTTTGTTTCCTTCCTTTCCTTCCATCGTTCCATCATCTGCCGTTCTCAGCGTTCTCTCTCTATCTCTTGCCTTCTGTCTTAGTTTGATTCCTGTGCTCTTGTGGGTCTCATAGTACCTTCAAAAGTTCAGCAAGAAGTTCTGAACAATTTGTGCTTACTATCCAAAAAAGTTCCTACATGCACACACGCGCGCGTGCGCGCACACACACACACACACACACACACACACACACACGCGCGCACACACACAGGTCCTGGAACATTGGCAACAAGCTTATACTGATGAAAACATTCATACATGCATTCCCTTGTGAAAAGAAGTGCATTTAATTGTGGTGAATGTGTACTTGTAGTGCACTTCAAATCTTAAAAGTATAAAATATATAATATTAATGAAATAAATATAATATTAATGAAATAAAAAGCACTTACGTTTTTTTTCCTTTATGTTTCTTAACACACCCAAAAAAGGTTAGTTCACCCAAAAATGAAAATTAGACTGTTTTACTCACCCCCGAGGCATCCGATGCAGGTGGATGCTGTACACTGGTGGTGGTTGAGGAGAGACCCCCCTCATAATTGTAAAGTGCTTTGGGTGTACAGCAATACACAATAAAGCACTATATAAATGAATCATTCATTCATTCATTCATTCATCCTAGGTGTTTATGATTTTCTTCTTTCAGACGAATCCAGTCGGAGTTATATTAAAAATAGTTTTTGATCTTTCAAACTCTGTCATTACAGTCAGCAGGTGTTGCATTGCTTCAGTCCAAAAGAAGTTAAATAAAAAGCAGCCATCCATAAAAAAAAGTGTCTCACACGGCTCCGGGAGGGGGGGGGGGGGGTGTCAACAAAGGCCTCCTGTAGCGAATCTATGCGTTTTTGTAAGAAAAATATTCATATTCAATACGTAATAATCACTTGAATCTAGCTTGCGCTCACTGTTGTGAACGGAAGCAGTTCTGGGGGAATGATGTATGAGGTCAGCTTTGTGCATGCGCCACTCAGAAGTGACGCACGCGGAAGCGCAGCGGAGAGATCAAAACAAAACAACGGTCAAGCATTAGAAGTACAAAACGAGGATTTGTCAAGAAGAATGTCAGAGGATTTCGATATAAGTGGTCCATAGTGGCCCTGGTTTTCCTTTGCTATAGTAAGGAAACTTTGCTTCCTTTGATCCTGTAAACAAACGTTGGTTTTCACGAGACTCACCGGCGCATGCGCAACACTGAACTCATACGTCATGGTCCCGGAACTGCTTCTGTGTACAATTGCTGGCGCAAGCTAGATTAAAGTGATTATTATGTTTTGAATATGGATATTTTTCTTACAAAAACGCATCGATTCGCTACAGGAGGCCTTTGTTCACCCCCCAGAGGCGTGTGAGACACTTTTTTTTATGCATGGGCATGGGCACTTTTTATTTAACTTCTTTTGGACTGAAGCAATGCAACACCCGCTGACTGCAATGATAGAGCTTGAAAGCTCAAAGACATTTTTTATATAACTCCGACTGGATTCTTCTGAAAGAAGAAAGTCATATACACCTAGGATGCCTCGGGGGTGAGTAAAACGCAGTCTAATTTTCATTTTTGGGTGAACTAACCCTTTAAATACACTTTTAAAAAGTGAAATAATATTTTGAAATAATGTCAAATTAAAAGTTTTACTTTAAAGTACATTCAGATCATTATGTTGTAATAATCTTTTGTCACTTTAAAAAAGTACACTTATTTTGAGGTGTTGACAATACATTATTAGAATTAAAATGTTAGTTTTATTTAACATTACATTTAAAGTTAATATATTTTAAAGGTACTAAATTGCAATGTCATCATTACAAATACATAACATGCAATTAAGTGTCTGAAAACTCTGTATTATACATGTCAGACCAGTAGTTGTCAATTTGTAAAGAAACACTACATGTCTGCACACATACCTATAGACTTTGTTCTTTGTCCATTCTTCTCATGCCCATGTTGGCTGGCCGCATAATTAATGTTGTGCTTTTATAGTTCTCCAACATGTTTGGTTTTTGAACTTTTGTTTATTATAATAAAACCGCTGTGATTAGATTTTGCTTCAACTATCATTGCTCCTGCAACTAATCATGGCTTTTGAATGGCATCAAAGTAAACTCTCATAAAATAGAGTGAATTATTAAGGAATTTTCAAGTGTAATATTTGACAAATTTTGCTTCTCATCTTGTTTTTAAATATTTTGCCATTTTGAATGGAAACAAAACAAATATGTTGATAAAGAATGTGATTTTTGCAGTGAGAAAACACACACACACACACACACACACACACACACACACTTCTGGCAAAAAAAACCATGAAGGGTTTCACAGACTGTAACAGAAAGTAAGACAGAAATTCACTTCCATCAGACATGTCTGAGCCTAGGGCCTAATTAAACATCAAACCCCTATCACTCCAAGGGGCGTAAGTTGCTCTCCATCAACCTGATGCAAAAAGTGTGCAACCCCTATGAGTACACATACTAGCATGCACACACATGCAATAACCATCCCCTCACTCGAACCTGACACCCAGTCACACATGCATCCCTTCAAAAATCAGCTTCAAAGCATATCACTGATACCTCCTTTCACTTCTCACAAATAAATATGCAGTGAGGCCTCCTGCAAGCCATCACATCAATAGCAGCAGGACTGAGAGAGTGAAAAGAGAGAAGCGTGTGATGAGGGAGTTTAAACCTATATCATTGTGCACAAGAGCTGACAGGGATGTGATAGCACTGACACCCTCTGCAACTGAAGGACAGGCTTTGTGTGCAAGTTTGAAATTCACTCTGCATCAAGGCCTGAATAAAATGTAATTTTTAATTTGAGTCCGGCACATGGCTGATTGTTACACGAAGTTACAGAGATAAGAGAAAATAACCATGGACCTTTATGTTGTCTGCTACAGCAAAATAAATATACTTGAAGTGTTTCATATTTGTTAACATTACTGTAATATAAATAGACTACCAATGAAAAAATTTGGGGTTGATAAATTTTTAGCTCACCAAGGCTGCATTTATTTGATCAAAAATACTGTAAATATATTGTGAATTATTATTACAATTTACAGTAACTGCTTTCTATTTTAAAGGGGTCATAAAATGCGATTTCATGTTTTTATTTGTCTTTGGAGTGTTAAAAGCTGTTTGTACATACAGAAGATCCGTAAAGTTGCAAAGATTAAAGTCTCAAACCCAAAGTGATATTCTTTATAAAAGTGAACGCTCATCCATGCCTTCCTAAAACGCCTCGTTCAAACATGTCCCCCACATATCTACATCACTGTGTGGGAAGATTTGCATAACACCGACCAATGTATACGCAAAGAAAGAAAGCGTAACTTTTATTCTTGCTGTAGTATTGTTGCTGCCGCCGCCATGTCGTGAAGACGCTGTGTGTTTCGTTGCGAAAGTCAAATTACTTTGTTTGGCCTTCCAAAAGAGGACACGACTAGAAATCAGTGGTTAAGTTGTATTTGCAACACTGTTCCAGAACACTTCAACCCAAATATTCGAGTGTGTGCAGTGCATTTTACGGAGGAAAGTTTCCTGAACCTGGTAAGGGGAGTAATATTTCCGTTACATGCTTGAGGTATTCGGCCAGTCACAACGCACAAGATAGCGCTATATATATATATATATATTTAATTTTAGATGTATAAATATCGTAAAATCTATTAATAGCATAATTTTTTTTTTTAATAATATACATTTTATATACAGTGGGTACGGAAAGTATTCAGACCCCCTTAAATTTTTCACTCTTTGTTATATTGCAGCCATTTGCTAAAATCATTTAAGTTAATTTTTTTTTCCTCATTAATGTACACACAGCACCCCATACTGACAGAAAAACACAGAATTGTTGACATTTATGCAGATTTATTAAAAAAGAAAAACTGAAATATCACATGGTCCTAAGTATTCAGACCCTTTGCTCAGACAATGAAAACACATGTAACTACTTGTCACAATAAAAATGTGACACTTTTTACTGAAGTTTACTGAAAAAATATTTCGGGTAAAATCAGTATATAGTTCATTCTTGCCTTAATGTATGCTAGTGTAGTTTAATTGTGTTCAAAATGTTAACTAAGAAGTCAAAATATTCTAATTAAGATGTGTTTGGAACCAAGTGTCTGAAATTAACATAAGAAAAACTATTTGTGTAATTGGACAGAGTTACAGAGTGAGATGTACCATGTGACAGTTTGCCCTGCTCTCTCCTACAAAAATACACCCACAACCAATTTTCTTCTACTTTGAGCACTGGAGAGGACATAAGGTAGAGATCAGAGATGGTGAGAGAGCAAATGAAGAGTGGCAGAGCTGGAACAGAAAAGAGAGTTGGAGAGAGTGGGATGCTCTTGACATGTGAGCCAGGTGAGCAGAATGATGCAATGAGTGTGTGAATGACAGATGGGAGTTCGGAAAATGGCCATCCAGTGGAACAAACACAACAACACTCACAGACAAAGGGTTCATATCATAGATAACAGGATTTTCGTTGCCCTTTTCAGATACAAGGCTTTGATGTGAATTGTGCAGGCAATCATAAAGTAATTATTCTCAACTGATTTTACATTAAAACCAAGGATTTACACTAGACATCATAATGCACCACCGAAACCATGGCATGCCAATGATTTTGTTAATAAAAAAATATATGTTTTAATGCACAGTTTCTCAGTATTGACTATTACTGAAAGTCATCTGTGTCCCAGCGTGTGATGGATTGAAGCCTTTGCTACTGCTCACAAAATTATAGAGAAGTAGGTAGCGGAATATCCTGGGATCAACATCCTTTTTGGTTCTGGAACAACATTTCTTCACTATCAACCATAGATATCGAACAACAATCTATCAACTCACAATTTTAAGGGTTCTCAAAGGGATAATGAAATTTAAATGAAAATTCTATTTTAATTTTCTGACACTCATGATGTTCCAAATCTGTTTTTTTGACGAAGATATTGAAAGACTTTCATTGAATTATGAAAAGAAAAACACTGAGACATTTTTCGGAATATCTTTTTTTGTGTATCACATTTGAAATGCCATAAATGTTTGGAACGACATGAGGGTGAGTAAATGATAGAATTGTAATTTCTGGGTGAACTATCCCATTAATGGTTAATGTTAGAGACCGTTTCTTTTGCAGGAATGTTGTTCTATAGCCAACAAAATATGCTGCAATATATGTTTAAAACATCCTTGTTGGCAAAACCACAGTCTCTTGTAAAAAGAGGTAATTTACAAATCATTATGGTATTGACAACCAGTAGCACATTTACATATGACTTGCATATAAATGCATATTCATTTCTGAGCAACTTGGCCTGCAATGATAAACTAGAGTGTCAGCTATTTGGAGGTTAGCCAATCATAACTGAGGTCATTTACATACAATAAGTCTTAAAGATGTAGTAAAAACAGCATAAGGGCTGTTTAGAACAGAGGTGGGATATGATCACTCCCCTATCAATTCAGCCATCTTCATAAACATATGAGAGGTGTTTTAGTGTGTCCATATAAATCACGCATGTTTATGTTTTATATCAGCCACCATGACTTCTATCACTGATTCTGGAAAACCACACAGGAAAGATAAAAGTGCCATATTTACAGACCAGAAGTAAATCATAATAATTTTAGTTTGCCAGAGACTGCCAAACCCATTTAATTATGCAATCCCTTCTTTCTCTCTTATTCGCTCTGCCACCACGCTCCCACGCATTCTTCACCTCCGCAGCGCCATGCTGATTATAGACCCCCCTCCCCCCACCAGCACCTTATTCCTTAGAGAATGCATTCATTCACTCAGCTTTGAACATGAAAGGCAACAGAGAGAGACACAGCAAAAAACACAACAGAAATTACAGAAAATGTGGGAGTGTTTGTGTGTTTGCTTGAGGTTGTTGTTTGGGTGTCTGAAGAAAAGAAAAGAAAATAATTCTTAATTTCAAGAATAACACAAACATTTACAGTACATTCATACACAGAAAATAGTCTCTTAGGCACTCAAGGCTGCAAACATTTGCATATTATCCTAAATAGTATGCAAAATAGGATTTCGTATTCCTCAAAACAGTACATTAAAAATATTGAAAATGCCAAAGTTCTCTGTGGTTTTAATATTTTTGGTTTAAAGTGATCAGGTCATGCTTTTGGGGCTAATATAAGATTTTGTGAGGTATTTATGCCGCTCCCTCACTAATGTCCCTCCATCTCATGGATATGTATGTCATGTTCTGTACATCAGATGTTTCAGATGTATGTCACTGCTTAAGTTGCATGACTACCCACTACACTTGGAACAAGTGCAATGTGTTTATATGCAATGAATTAAGCCCTTGATCTCTTGAAATCTGCTATGAAGCTGAATTGTTATTTACAGTCTTTTCCTTATGAACTTGTTTTATGCACCGTTCTATAGGCCTATAGATATGCATTGGATGTTGGAGAAAATATATTATATTTGTGCGGTTCTTTGCACAATACTATGCTATGACCTCAAAACGCTTTCACCATAGTACACAATTTGAAAACTAATACATTTAATGTTGGAATCAAACAACCAGCTCCATACGTATGACTTTCTAATGTAGTACTTGCTCAGTAGCTCACCTGGTACAGTGTTGCACTCATGCAATGTAATGGAGCGCTCGGGTACAAGTCTTGTGAAACACAAGTTATAACAAAAGAGCTGAATTACTAATACAAGCAAGCTAAAATGACATGGTTACTTCAGTTGCTTTATTGTTAATGCGATAAAGCATGAACCTTTTAGTGCCATTCACCAGACATTTAATTCTTGAACTGCTAAGATACATACAATGTAATAAACCATTACCAGATTTACGTTTATCTGTTTTGAAAAAAAAAAAAACTGAAAGCTCTTTTAGCGCCACTCACTGGACATTTCACTTTGAAATTGCTGTGAAATGTGCAAGAGGCAAAGTAATGTAATTTCGCAGAAATGTCACCACAGGCATGTTTTTCCAATTAGCCTTGGTTGAGACTTTTTCATTTGAAGAAAGGTAATAAGAAATGCAAGATCAGTTGTATAAGCACACTGTAAAATCGTTTGTCAGGTAACATCTAAATTAACTAGATGTATTCAAAACTATACCATTTAATATGAATTAACATGTAGGTTTATGAATTAACATTTAAGGCTGAATCAACCTAAATACATTAGATTACACTTAAAAAAGCAACTTTGTAGGGTCAGGCCACATAGAAATAGCTTCTTTAAGGTACCAACTATTATATACTGTTTTATTACAGACTCAAACATATGTACTTTCCCATACAACTACTAGTTTGTAGTATAAGTATGTAAATAAGTATGCACAAAACAACCTCAGTCTGATTTAGCACATGCCAAAATATGGTTTCAATTCAAGCAAAGGAGATAATATAATACTAACTGGTTATCCATTAACATTCTCATTCATTCATTCATTTTCATTCAAGTATACAGCCTGCATCCTGCCATGCTAATGGACACTTAATGAATGCGTGTTATGTTATGAATTCAATAGCTGTGTCCAAAATCGCATACTGAGTAGGTGCTACATTTGATGAAGAATGGACTTTGAACATACTTTTTTAATGGTCAAAAAGTAAATGCATATTGAAAAGATGTAGTACTATTTTTGATGCAGCCGTAGAGTTACGCTACTACATATTTGCTATGGTGGCCTCAGAGGGACACTGCTTTCTCTGGCCATCAATCTCAGCTGTGTCAAAAAGCTTTCAAAAAGAACAAACTGAATGAGTGCAAAAACATCCATCAATCAAACACAACCAGCATAAATATCAGCATTCAAATGCAGACAGGTTATCAGACAGAGACACAACAGCTACATAAACTCATCAGATATGATTAGTTCCACACATTATTCTCAGCAATTTACTTTTCGCTTGATTATTCAGGCTGAATGATGATTATATTAAGTCTTACAAGGAAAATCCTATTTGTGTATATCAGGGTTTATCTAATCTACTGACCAAAATTGATTTTGTTAAAATGATTTAGCAATATGATGGTGATGATTGGCCCAAATGAGAGCCTGACAAAACTAAATGAGATCTATATTATAAAATTACTCTATAATTTAACTTGTGGTTGACTGACATAACATTTTACCCCCAATAATCCACTTCATCTCCAGTTCACCTCTGGGAGAGCACTGGCATAGTCACAAGACACAGATATAATGTGAATAACAATCATTATGGTATAACCAAGGCCAGAGGACGCCATCAGAGAACTTTTTTCTTTGCATCTGTCCCTCACTCTCTCAATAATTACAGCTAATGCTCATGCAGTGGCAGATGCCTTCCGGTATGTGAACATCGCTAACGAGGCTACTATCCATATGAATAGCAATTAGCACAAATTACCTTATCTCTGCTTTTAGAGGGAAACGTGTATTAAACGCACACAGCCACACGTGCTAGAAGAGCAGAGAGTGGTACATTAGTCCAATCTGTGTTTAACGAATCACCGTTGTGTGTGTGCCAAGCCTGTGTGGGAATGATGATGAGTGTTGTGGAAGCAACTTTGAAACTAGTTTGCAGAGCTACAAGCTATTCATAATTGAAAGTAGATAAACTACCATGAAGAAAAAGTACTTAGAAACAATACAGGAACAGAACAAGCCAATTTAAATAATTTCATTTTTTTAAAGTGTGCTTTTTATTGCTAAATATTTTGCTACAAAAAGAGCTACAATCAGGAAAAAGCTCAGAATAAGCCAATTTGAATGATTTCTTTTCTTCTTTTTTTAAATGAGTATGTGACGAGTGGGGGGCGGGACTGAGAGCCGTGGGAATGGAGCGAGGCCGGTGGAGTAATTGATGAGCGACACCTGCACCACTCACCGGTCTCGAGTCCCACGGAGGAGCTCCGGAAGGATAAAAGGAGGAGTGACGACAGTGAAAGGAGAGAGGACCAGGCCTGGACTTTATTTTGTGTTTTGGTTCTGTTTGTGCACGACAGTCGTCTGCGAGGGGCTGTTGTGCTATTTTGTGTTTATTTTATTATTAAAGTTTTCTTTAAATGTTCGCTGGTTCCCGCCTCCTTCTTCCCGATCTATAAACTGTGTTACAGAGTATTTTACAGCTAAATATTTTGCTACAAAAAGATATAAAATGCAGTGTTATTTTATAAAACAAACATCTGCTATTAAGTTTTTTGCAAGCTGAAATATATTTATTCTAAAAAGTAGATAAACTACCATCAAAAAAAGCACTTAGAAACACTACAAGAACAGAATACGACAATGAAATAATTGCATTTTTGGAGTATTTTAGGGCTAAATATTTTGCAACAAAAAGACATAAAATGCTATCGTTCTATAAAAAATGGACTATTAAAGGGATAGTTCACCCAAAAATGAAATTTGATGTTTATCTGCTTACCCCCAGGGCATCCAAGATGTAGGTGACTTTGTTTCTTCAGCAGAACACAAACGAAGATTTTTAACACAAACCGTTGCAATTTGTCAGTCTTATAATGGAGGTGAATGGGAATCACGGCTTTGAGAGTAAAAAAAAAACATACACAAACAAAACTAAATTAAATCCTGCGGCTCATTACGATACATCAGTCTTATAATGGAGGTGAATGGGAATCACGGCTTTGAGAGTAAAAAAAAACATACACAAACAAAACCAAATTAAACCCTGTGGCTCGTTAAGATACATTGATGTGTAAAGACACAAAATGATCAGTCTGTGCAAGAAACTGAACAGTATTTATATTGTTTTTTACCTCTGATTCATGCAATGTTCGAACTGTCCTGAGTGCGTTCTCAACAGCAGGTGCATGAGGCGGCGTCTTCTTCTTGCTTTACGGCGGATCGCAGACTTATAAGTGCATTACTGCCACCTATCTCTTAAATGGACCATTAGCACTCTATCTACAATCTCAATTAGGAGTGTCACTGGTCCAGTTTTAATGGTCTTGTTTATCTACAAGAACAGAATAAGGCAATTTAAATGATTTCATTTTCATTTTGGTGCTAAACATTTAGCTCCAAAAAGACATAAAATGCTATGTCATTCTATAAAATTGCAAGCTTAAATATTTATTCTACATTCATTCTAAACCTATTCTAACAAAAATATGATTTCATATAATTTTTTCCCTTGATTTCATTTAAAGTACATCTTATGTAAAAAAGATAGTAAAACTGTAAAGTGATCACAATTCTTTAAACTTTTATTATTTCTTTTTCCATGCTTGACAAGATTAGCAAAGCATAACATTTTCACCTCGTCACATAGAGGAAGAAAAAAAAAACTGTATTTTTGTACTATAGAAAATTCATGTTGTTAATTCTAGTTACAGGAGCCCATAACATTGATAACAGGGAGAAAAGCAGCCATTTTAATTCTCAGGATATAAACATATTAATCTATATTTAGCTTGAGATGGCACAATGATATTTATTAGCAGATGAAGGCATTTTCTTCTTAATAATATGTTTAAAATTGTACAGAAATTTACCATGGAATTTAAAGAATGATTCTCAAATGTATCAGTGAATCTTATTGTTTCAACCGGTTCATATATGTATCATTTAGTAATTCACCAAATTATACGATAAAGTGAAAGAGTGTCTGATTATTGCCTTTGTTTGCTGGGCTGTAGAGCTGCATGCACAGCTTGTTACTGAAAAGTCCTACTGTTTTAAAGCAACTCGGCTACTGTCACACTGCTAAAAAACATGCTAGTAGCATCACAGCTGTTAGCTCTGATGATAATGAATGACAAACACACACTGGCTGAACTTTTCCTGGGCTGTTCATGCTAAAGGAGAAAAAGCAGAAACGTCTAGTCTTTTCCCTCTCACTTTTCCCTTTTCTTTATTTCTCCCTCCCTTTTTTCTCCCTCCCAGCCACTTAAAGGCAGGGAAAGGAAGCCTTCCTCTCCACATCCCTACTTTCTTCAATAAAAAGATGTTCTTGTTAGCTGATATCTCCAACTGTGGATTTACATGAATCAATTGTGCTGTGTTATTCTATTTCTTTCATTCACATTTTACACCTGCATATAACTCCTTCACCAGCTCCTTCATTAGAGTGAAAGGGAATGAGAGAGGCAGAGTTGTCATTTTAGACACAGTGATGTGTGTGTTACGAGTACTTGTGTAAGTGTGAGTGTGTAAAGTGGAGTTAATGCTCAGAGAGAGGACCAACAACGGTCTCTTTCATGTGCCAAGTCAATCCTATTAACACAAGCTGGCATTTCTCTGCGCCTCTCTCTCTCTCTCTCTCTTTTTCTATCCCTCTTTCTGCTTTCATTCTGAGTGAACAAGGCTAAACACATGCCTGATATTGTTATGCTACACACATCCATTAGTGAACATTTGCACAACAAATGTACTGTTTTATTTTCATTTCTCTCTAAGCAAAATTTCATGGTCCATGCCCTGGAAAATGAACACACACAAACACAATCACTGTCTGGCTGCTGGTGTTGCAGTATGTACACAGTATACACACACACACACACACACACACACACACACACACACACACACACACACACACACACACACACACACACACACACACACACACACACACACACACACACACACCTCTCTGGATTTATCTTCCACTGGCCTCTCTTTCCTCTGCTATGCGTGGTCACCTGTTCTGCTCCAAAACCCTCACAGTTCAGAGAGTCTTTCAGAGAGACTCCACCAACACCTTAAAATCTCTTTTTCTAGCTCAGCTTCTCATACACCTGCTTTTATGACATTATAAATCACATGTATGCTAATAATTACATTAAAGTGTGCTGTTATTCACTCTTTTGTTACATGGGGTATAAACAGTCTCACTCTGTCACAGGCTCCACCAAAGCACTTCAGTACCAAATGCAGAGCAAAGAAACGGATGTCACAGTGATTCAAGGGAAAACAAGAGAGATAACAATAGAAAAAGAGAGGACCTGACCTCATAGAGTTCTCTTGCTTTGAAAGAAATATGCCGCTCTTGTTAAATTGAAGTGCATCTCTCAGTCTCCCTCTCTCTATCAAGAGCGGTCAACTAGGTTGTGCTACTTTAATGCAGGAAAATGCCAGTACTGCACTACAGCACATTCTGCTCTCTCAGAGAAATCATTCATCCACTCTTAACCTTCCCATCAGCCCCGGCAAGAAAGCATGCATGCACAAACACAGCACTGCCACTTGTATCTCCTCAGTTAATGCAGAGACAGTTGTCAGTTCCTCCAGAACAGTGACAGCTTTGCATCTTTGTTTACCTGTAATGCTGTGAATCTGACCAATGGCAGCTTGGATATAATCTTAGCATGTGCAAACATATGCAGAAGTTGACATTAATTGTCTTATTATTTGTATACTTTGAAATGAGAAATATTTGTTTCGCAATGGGACTAACACAACTATGTAATGTATGCCAACTTGTGATGGGATGATTTATTGGCTGTATTTTTCCCATTTTGAGGTTAACTGCAGTTTTGAAACATATCAGCTTTGCAAACGGATAATCTATTTTAATATAAAATATAATTTATTCCTGTGATGGCAAAGCTGAATTTTCAGCATCATTATTCCAGTCTTCAGTGTAAATGTGTGTGTGTGTGTATATATATATACTGTATATATATATATATATATATATATATATATGTGTGTGTGTGTGTGTGTGTGTGTATGTATGTGTATATTTATGCGTATGCGTGTATTATATATGCCACATATCTGCTTTTTTTATTGCAACTGTGATTGAAAAATATAAGTTGATCCTTACTGCCAATCAACACACAACTTCATAATATATAATATATAATTTTGAGCAAATATCATAGCTGCTCGGTTCAGTAAGACCTTACAAAATACTTGAGTGGGTGACACTGATTGTCAAATGAGACAATTATATACTTTTTTCATGTTAATTAAGCTATTAATTCAAATCTCAGTAAGACCCATATTATCATTTCTGAGCTTTGAAATACATCTAACCTCTTTTCTCAGCTCTCTGAATATCATTTGCTTCTTTTGGCCTTGTGTTTTGCTGCTTTGTGAATGGTCCATTATTAAAGTGGATGTCCCACTGTAATTTGTGTTTTTTAAAAATATCATATAATTAGTGGCAAATTAACATTAATAATATTATGAAAAAAATGTTTCCCCAATGTCAGCCTTACAGGTATGTGGGCTGATGGAAGGCATTAAAAAGCTCTTTCCACACACACACACACAATATATGTGTGTGTGTGTGTGTGTGTGTGTATGTATGTGTATATTTATGCGTATGCGTGTATTATATATGCCACATATCTGCTTTTTTTATTGCAACTGTGATTGAAAAATATAAGTTGATCCTTACTGCCAATCAACACACAACTTCATAATATATAATATATAATTTTGAGCAAATATCATAGCTGCTCGGTTCAGTAAGACCTTACAAAATACTCGAGTGGGTGACACTGATTGTCAAATGAGACGATTATATACTTTTTTCATGTGAATTAAGCTATTAATTCAAATCTCAGTAAGACCCATATTATCATTTCTGAGCTTTGAAATACATCTAACCTCTTTTCTCAGCTCTCTGAATATCATTTGCTTCTTTTGGCCTTGTGTTTTGCTGCTTTGTGAATGGTCCATTATTAAAGTGGATGTCCCACTGTAATTTGTGTTTTTTAAAAATATCATATAATTAGTGGCAAATTAACATTAATAATATTATGAAAAAAATGTTTCCCCAATGTCAGCCTTACAGGTATGTGGGCTGATGGAAGGCATTAAAAAGCTCTTTCCACACACACACACACACACACACACACACACACACACACACACACACACACACACACACACACACACACGTACACACACACTGAAATGATGTGAACAGTTAGTGCTGTGAACAGAGTAATTATGGCTCAGTAGATTGGTGTCCAGAGACAGGCTTTGATCTCAAATAGTCCCTGATGGACAATTGTGAAGAGAGTGATGCTGTTATCGTGTTATATCACTACCCAGCACATAAAGAATGTTTTGATGTTTAAAAAATAAAAACCTCTCTCAATGTTTTGACACACTGCAATTCCTGCATTTAGAAGCAATTTTATTAAATGTTTTCTGAAAAACACATTTTTAAGACTGCAAAAATATTTTTGGAAAACATTGAGGATGTCTCAGTTTTAGTCATTTGAATATTTTATGTCTTTTCGGGACATTCTGCAGCACTTTAAAGTTTCTAAATTATCCAACAGAAAATTGAAGTTGAGTAAATTAGTAAAACTGCAAAGCCTACTGAAACTATTGTTACAATGCTGTAAACAAACTTGTGAAAGAATGTTCCACATTCAAAACAAGTTAAGCTTTGTCGATACCATCTGTGGCATGCTGTTGATTTCCACAGATAATGTATTCCATTAATGCACACAGATTTATGAATGTCTATGTGGCAAAGATGATTTAAAACAAATACGTGCAGCTTGTTTTGTTAAAGCACATACATCCAATCTTCTATAAAAATATGTATGAGCTGCAAAAGTTGTCTAAATCATCCTTTTGGTGTTCGAATAACCACCCTTTCATATATCCTTATGTATATCATGCTAAAGTAACAGGGTTTACTGGATTTACATGACAGGTGTTGAAAAATTGAGTTTGCGCAGGCAAGGTTATCACACTAGCTGCATGTTCACACATAATATTTAAGCCTTGTGACTGTACTTTCATAGTGGGTATTTTCTCATTCATCCTGCTGCAATGCCTTGCCCATGCCTATTGTAAATGCATTACATACTTAGGGTATACAGTAAATAGGGAAAACGTAGCACATTTTAATGCTGTTGTAAGTAAAGCTTGATTATTCATTTAGCAGATTTTAGTTAAATTGCATGCAAGATATACATTTGATCTGTTTATCAATATAATATGCATGCTAAAACTTTAAAATAAGGCAGCCTTTATTAATCTTGGTTAATGATTATTAATCTGATTTATCTTTATTAATCTTGGTTAACTCCCAGTTTCTCTCAGCGCTCCTGTATAGATATTTTCAAGTATGAGAATCAAGCTTTACATACAATATTAAAGTATATAAAGTATATAAAAGTATATAATTGTCTAATTTGATAATCTGTGTCAACCGAGTGAGTACTTTGTAGCGAATCAGTTCATGGGGAAATATGAATAATTAACCATAACTAGTTATAATGAAAAACACATTTTTAAGACTGCAAAAATATTTTTGGAAAACATTGAGGATGTCTCAGTTTTAGTCATTTGAATATTTTATGTCTTTTCGGGACATTCTGCAGCACTTTAAAGTTTCTAAATTATCTAACAGAAAATTGAAGTTGAGTAAATTAGTAAAACTGCAAAGCCTACTGAAACTATTGTTACAATGCTGTAAAAAAACTTCTTGTGAAAGAATGTTCCACATTCAAAACAAGTTAAGCTTTGTCGATACCATCTGTGGCATGCTGTTGATTTCCACAGATAATGTATTCCATTAATGCACACACATTTATGAATGTCTATGTGGCAAAGATGATTTAAAACAAATACGTGCAGCTTGTTTTGTTAAAGCACATACATCCAATCTTCTATAAAAATATGTATGAGCTGCAAAAGTTGTCTAAATCATCCTTTTGGTGTTCGAATAACCACCCTTTCATATATCCTTATGTATATCATGCTAAAGTAACAGGGTTTACTGGATTTACATGACAGGTGTTGAAAAATTGAGTTTGCGCAGGCAAGGTTATCACACTAGCTGCATGTTCACACATACTATTTAAGCCTTGTGACTGTACTTTCATAGTGGGTATTTTCTCATTCATCCTGCTGCAATGCCTTGCCCATGCCTATTGTAAATGCATTACATACTTAGGGTATACAGTAAATAGGGAAAACATAGCACATTTTAATGCTGTTGTAAGTAAAGCTTGATTATTCATTTTGCAGATTTTAGTTAAATTGCATGCAAGATATACATTTGATCTGTTTATCAATATAATATGCATGCTAAAACTTTAAAATAAGGCAGCCTTTATTAATCTTGGTTAATGATTATTAATCTGATTTATCTTTATTAATCTTGGTTAACTCCCAGATTCTCTCAGTGCTCCTGTATAGATATTTTCAAGTATGAGAATCAAGCTTTACATACAATATTAAAGTATATAAAGTATATAAAAGTATATAATTGTCTAATTTGATAATCTGTGTCAACCGAGTGAGTACTTTATAAGGTCTTACTGAATAGAGCAGCTACGGTATTTGCTCAGAGTTAGGAAAAAATATTATATATTATGTATTATTAGGGGTTCAAGCATGTAGCGCTGAAACCCTATTGTAATTAAGATTTTCAAAGATCACCATTCTGACTTAAAAGTGATTGGGCAGACTAAAGCATAAGGCATAGAGACTTGAAACTTTAAGGGATGGTAGTACCCACCCCATCTACAACGTGTGCTTAGCTCCCACGCAGTTCAGCAGTTCAGCAGACGCAGATCTATGATCGGACACAACCCCCCCCCCATCCTTCTTCGGAATGATGAAGTATTGGCTGTAGAACCTGTACTCTCTTGAGAGAGGAGGAACACATTCTATGGCCTTCCTCAAAAGAGTATCTACTTCTTGTTCCATTACCAGAACCATTGAAACGAGGAGGGCGAGAACCAAACTAGATTCTGTTAACTCACTCTACAATCTGCAGGACCCCTTGTGAGATATTTGGCAGACGTTTCCACGGTGCCAGTAAGTCTACTAAGGGAACCTGTCTCTCAAGACTGGCTTTTAATGTAGCTAAAGCAGTCAGGGACTCAGGGACAGTCATGCCTCTTAACCACCTCAGGAAAAATCTTGCTACCCCAAAGTGATTCATAGTCTTACTCAAGAGATTTTTTTAACATTTTTTAATTGAATGTCATGGACTTGTGTTAAAAATGGCTTACTATGACTGATCTAATATTAAATTTTAAGATCTGCCTTTTAATACCCTGAAATGCATGGGTTAAACCAAGCAGCAAGACGAAAACTAATACTCCTAAGTGTATTTGTGGACGTTATTTTTACTGTATGCATCTCTCTGTTATATATAGTTATAATGAGAAGCTATGAAGTCCAGCATGGCAGTGAAGGCCCAAGTGACAGAGCACTTCATAAATCTCTCATCACCTCATTCCTTTAGCATCTGTACAGCAGAAACACAATGCACTATTATGCTTACACAAGGCTGAGTGTAGAGACCTGCACTCCCACGGGACCCGCAGACTCAACGCAACAGGGTGCGGCGCGGGACAACTCTTGATGGGCGACTGCGGGTGCGGGCGGGAAGAGACTCGTGTGTGTGCGGGATGCTGGAGAATATAATGATTCGCGGAACTCATGCAAAATAGAAATGATCTAAACATAAAGTGTCGAAAACATATAAATTGTTATTTATCTGTTGCACAAAAGCAAAAAGAACAACTAATATTAACATTAAAATGATTGAAATGCACAAGCTAGGCATAGTTTCTATTTATAACACGTGTTTAAAGGGTTGCGCAATGTAGCCAATCACAGACTCGGCTGTTGATTTCTGGAACGCAATGGCCAGTCAGAGGTGATTAAGTTAGAATCTACTTACCGCAGTGCTGAAATTGCATGCTCATGAATCCTCTCATTTTAACACACTAAGTGTAGACACTGTGAAAGATTCATTGTGCATATATTTCTTGTGTTATAACAGAGCTTTATGAGATCGCGATTAACTGAGATGTCAGCTTTTAGTGAAAATAAAGGAAGCGCGCTGCTCGCATTCTGCCATGCCAAACCATGCACGCAGCAGCCCATGCTTGCTTTTCTGTTAAAAATAACAGTGGTTTGTGATTGTGAATGTTGATGCTTAGCCTAAATAACAAATATTTTATCGGGAGCGTTTATGCTGGGATGCTGTGGAGCTTAGGAGATGTTACACCATTTCATGTAAATTTCTTCGATGTACTGAAAAAAATGTATATAGATTACTTGGTAACACTTTACTTGAAGGGGTGTGCATAAGACTGACATGACACCTTCATAATCATGACATGACACATGTCATGAATATGAAAGAGGTTTTATGCATGTTTATGACACTTTTATGCAGGCTTTTGCGGGCGGGAGTGGGACAAAACATAAATGTCGCGGGCAGGAGCAGGACCAGATAATATATATTTCTGTGGAAGCAGGCGGGCGCGGGACAGAAAAATCCATTCCACGCAGGTCTCTAGCTGCGTGTACACACATACATAAACAGTCGTTCTCTCTCTCTAGATCTTTGTCTTCATCTCTTTCCCTTTCTTTAAATTCCCTTCAGACTTGATTAAGACCCATTCTTCCAAAGCCTGTAAACTTGACTAGGATTCCTGTGCTTTGCATACGTTCGACCCAGCTCTGCTAGCGTTGGTATGACTTAGCACATTAGCTTTGAAGCTGCTCTTATTGCTGCAGTAAAACCCCATCCAAGGCTTGTTAATACTGTTCGCTTGCCCCAGTAGACTGACTGACAGATGCACTGATTAGCGTAGCCTGATAGAAGGGAGTTTGGAAGGATATGCATGCTGGGTGTGAGAAGGCATTATGGGATGCAACGCCTCCAATGTTCTTATAAGATTTACACAGTTAATCACTTCCATGATAACTCAAAGTTACACGGATTTGTGAGATGGCAAATAGCAGAATGGTTCTGGTTGAGAAACACTGTGGCCCTCAAAGAGGCTAACCCTTGTGAAAAAGAAGTACACTTTAGGAGTCCTTATCATGGAAATATTAGACTTACAGAATATAGTAATAGAAAATACTTAAGTGTGAGCCTAATGTAATGTTTTTTTAAAAATTATTATTTACAAGTTGATATTTACAAAAAGAAAATATATTATGGTTTAAATTGATATAAAATGCAATGAGCTGCACTTAAGAGTGATTTTTGATCCACATAAGTAGGACCTAAAAGGTTAGTTCACCCAAAAATGAAAATTAGTCCATAAAGTACACACCCTCAAGTCATCCTAGGTGTATATGACTTTCTTCTTTCAGATGAATCCAGTCGGAGTTATATAAAAAATTGTCTTTGATCTTTCAAGCTGTTTAATGGCACTCAGTGGGTGTTGCAGTGCATCAGTCCAAAATGAGTGAAATAAAAAGCGCCCATCCATAAAAAGTGTCTCACACGGCTCCGGGGGGTGAACAAAGACCTCCTGTAGCTAATCGATGCATTTTTATAAGAAAAATATCCATATTCAAAATGTAATAATCCCTTTAATCTAGCTTGCGCCAACAGTTGTACACGGAAGCAGCTCTGGGAGGATGACGTATGACAGGGGTGGCGAACGTCGGTCCTGGAGAGCCACAGGCCTGCAGAGTTTTGCTTCAACCCTAATCAAACACACCTGAACAAGCTAATTAAGGTCTGAAGGGGTATTAGGAAGCTAAAGGCAGGGGAGTTTTAATTAGGGTTGGAGCTGAACTCTGCAGGGGTGCGGCTCTCCAGGCCCGGAGTTCGCCCCCCCTGTACTAGGGTTATGGTATGGCTCTTATCGTGAACCTTCCCGTTGTGGCGGTGCCTTTGACTACTGGGGAAAGGGAACAACAGTGACTGTAACATCAGGTAAGAAGCAGATTTTTGTTTAGTTATACAAACAACAAAATGCATGTTTATGAACAGTCTTTTTAGCCCACTAGAAGAAGAAAAAAGATCATGGACAGTGCTGCATTTATTTATGAAATAAATAGGATTGTTGCTGGGTTTGCTGATATAAAAAATAATTTGTGTTTTTGTGCATTGAAGAAATTTAAAGTATCACTGTGACTCTGCTGCCTTTGACTACTGGGGAAAAGGCACGTCGGTCACAGTGACATCTGGTAAGAAGTAAAATTTAAGTTTTTCATAAACGTTGGCATATGTTTTAATCATAAAAGTAAAACTAAACGCACAGACCGCTTGCACGTTTTGCAAGAATAAACCTCATCAAAAGGATAAATAGTCGAATTTGTGGGTTAGGATAATAAATATAAGTGACTTGTCATGGGATCATAGCTTTTTGTAAAATATCCATGGGTAAAACTGTCAGTGTGACAATTCTTTTCATTAGAGGAAAGGAACCATGGTCACCGTCTCGTCAGGTAAGAAAAACCTAAAACAAAATCTAATTTAAGTACGAAAAAAAGGTGACCGGTAATTTGTCAAAGTTGTTTTTACATTTAAGCAACATTTCAATGGCGATTCACTTATTCTACGATATAGGACAATTAAAGTCGGGACATGTCTTTAGAGTTTCTAGAAACGCAAAGATTCACATTAATTATGAATTAATTTTTTAATAATTTGATGTAAGTTTTATACTGCGCTGTAACATTAAATAATATTGTGTAACTGGGCTTTCGACTACTTGGGAAGCGGCACTAAAGTCACCGTTTTGTTTTGATCTCCCCCCTGCGCTTCCGCGTTCGTCACTTCTGAGCGGCGCGTACTCAATGCCGAACTCATACGTCATCCGCCCGGAACTGCTTCCATTTACAACAGTGAGCGCAAGCTAGATTAAATTGATTATTACATTTTAAATATTCTTATTTTTCTTACAAAAACACATCGATTCGCTACAGTAGGACTTTGTTCACCCCCCGGAGCTGTTTGAGACGCTTTTTATTACGGATGGGCACTTTTTATTTAACTTCTTTTGGACTGATGCACTGCAACACCCACTGAGTGCCATTAAACAGCTTGAAAGATCAAAGACAATTTTTAATATAACTCCGACTGGATTCGTCTGAAAGAAGAAAGTCATAAACACCTAGGATGACTTGAGAGTGAGTAACTTAAAGGGAACTAACCCTTTAAGTACATCTTTATATGTATGTTCATAATTACTTCTATTGTCTTTGAAATATGGTAAAATATGGTAAAATGTTGACAGACATTAATAGTAACCTAATATACAATAACCTAACATAAATATATGATATATATGTACTAAAACATAATAAAATGCCATTTATATTGAAATTGTGTTTAAGTATATTTGTAATTAAACATTTGCAATGATGATGTTGCAGTTTATTACCTTTAAAATATATTAACTTTAAATTAAATACAGTTAATATCATAATCAAGTACTTTACGTGTGATTTAGTATTTTAGTTAACATATTGGAAAAGTGTACTTTACTTCTTTAACCAATTAACAATAAAAACGAAATGATTAAAATAGTTAATAAATTATTAAAATATACTTAGATACTTAAAAAGTACACACAAACACACACACACGCACGCATGCACGCACACGCGCACGCTCTCACACACACACACACACACACACACATATGTAGATTTTAAGTACTTTTTAAGTGCACTTTTCACAAGAAAAGGTAACAACCTTGAATCTGATAAAGAAAGTTAGTATCAGCGTTATCATGACAATATGAGGGCTACAACTTTTAACTGTATGTGAACAGATGAGTTTGTTGAGGAAACTTTTGAGGCAAAAAACGGAAAAGGGAATTGCTGAGGATTTACAGAGACCCTAATTAGTCTAAAACAGTTCTGTGAGACACCAGGGAATTAATGTGGGCTTGAGGAAGGCATATTTTGGGCAGAAACAAGGTCCTGTCAGAAAAGTAGATGACTGTACTTCTAAAAGGAGTTAATGGAGGTGTGGGAGGTGAGAAGGACTGACTGGCAGCAAACATTGTGAGATGTGTATACATAGAACAGGGTAGCTGGCCTCTGTTTAACCTTGAATCCTGTACCCTTTACAGGGCTTTTAGGAAATAAGCTAATAGGAACATGTTTTTAGTCTGAATTACCACAAGTCATGTAATCTACACTATAAATACATCTATAATGTCTTAGACAAGACGTTAACGAATAAAGTAGTGAGACACCTCTCCATTATGTCCTCTTCATACACTAACAGCTCACAGACACATTCGGCAATCAAAAGCTAGATTCGGTTTTGACATGCTGCCTAATTGCCTCCAAACTTGGCACACATGCCGCACTCCACAGTTAGCTGCTCTGTTAGCATCTGGCTAACCGTGTCTGGCCATCAGAGCTTCCCTGCAGGGCTCACTGCTCCCACCCTTCAGCGACCGCTAGTCTCTCACAGATGCTACATTAATAGTGAATTGACAGGCAGTCTTTGGATGTGCATGGACCACTAATGAAGCAGCCCGCAGCCATTGTAAGACTTTGCGCTAATGTGCCACATGCACAGGCCCAAATTAGTGTGATCCATCACAGCTGCTTCAACAGGGATGGAAAGGTATAAATTTGGCCTGCCGTTCATATGCGTGTATGTGATCTCTTTGTTTCCTCTGGGACTTGGTGCATGGTGGAAAGTCTGTTCTCCTCTTTAGCCCGCACTCGAGGCCCAGGGCACCTAGCGTCTTCACATCACTACAGGAAATAACCCCTACTGCTGTTTGGCGAGTTCCCATTGGATGAAGATGGCAGAACAATCTGGAGGCTAAAGAAACAGAAAGCGCAAGAGAGACAAGAAAGTGGTCTGCGGGAGAGAGGGAGGGGGTTCCTGGCGATGAAAGAGTAGAGTGAAGGAATGGGGAGAAGATCAAAGCAGACTCCTCCACAGCGCTTCTCTGCATAAAGCAATCTCTTTATGAGCAGCCAAGAGAGGGGACATGATGGCCAATAAACACACACACACACACACATACAGTACACACGTCACAGCCACAATATGGTGGGACAAAAGCTGTACATGCAATGAAACAAAATGTTTTTGCAATACCATAAACAATCTAGTTCCTTTTCAGTCGGTCACTCTCGACGTCACGTCGGATGACCGATGAATTGGGATCTCGCTTAGAGAGACCAATCCACTTCAAGTGTAAACTAAACGAGCCAATGCACATTGTCATGCGATTAATGCATCCAGCTGCCACTGATCACAGCGTGAGTATAAGTAGGCAGCAGGTGCAATGCATATTCATCTTTTTGCTTCGGAGCCGAGCGATCACATCGTTTTGCTCCTGACTACTCTACTGAGGGAAGAAGACTAAACAAGTTCAGCGCGCTCTTTGAGAGCTCTTTCTGTTGGCGGTACGGCGCTTTAGCGGTGGTGGTTACCTGTGTCGAGTGGGTTGCTCACATCAGGCTGCACTACCCCCTGTTTGAGTTGCAGGCGGCCATCTCCCCTGTGTGCTTCAGCACGCTAAAAGAGCTTTTTTTCCTAAAAGAGCTTTCATGGGTGCATCTTTTTAAAGTTGATGCTGCATCTGGCAAACTCGACGTTACGTCTTTGTAAAGACGATGTGGGTCTTGCTATAGACAACATATCACCCGGGCGTTTCTGGATGTGGTCGTTACCTGGCGCTGGGTGATGGTCACGATCGCTGCCTGGGCATTTAGCACTCTGAGGTGGCGTTTGTGGATGAGACATGTTCTTCTTGCGGGAAGATGATCATCTCGGAGTTGCGAGGAGTCACAGGAGCCTCCACCCATCCGCAGGCCGCGGTGCCCCAGCCTGCCATCGAGGGCGGCCCCCTGCATCCACCCCCACTCCCGTGCCACGTCCACAGCAGCCTTAAGCAAGCTACGCCTTGGAGCTGGGCGTAGGCAGGCCGCACCACCCTGGTGGTGAGCGGAAGAGCAAGAGGCCTCTGGACGGGCGACCCAGAGAGAGAGGGAACTGCTCTTTGGGGGATGGTGAATGCACCTCTCCCTCCCCCGGAGGAGGGCCAGGTGGAGAATCTGGTAAGTGTAAGTGTTGCACTGCACACTCAGACCACTCTTCAGGTCCCTGCGTTCCACCTCGCTGGTGGTCCCGCTGGTCCAGCTTGTGTGGTGTCTGTTTGCCTGGCTACCCAAACCGTCTCGCTGGCTTCTGCGGACCATCAGACTCGGCTATGCGCTTCACTGGCACATCAATTGCCTAGAGTTGCTGGCAGTACGCCTGGCCTTGAGCCGTCTCAAGAGGAGCTTACAAAGTAAACGGGTGCTGGTCCGCACGGAGAACACTGCGACCATTGCGTACGTCAACCGACAAGGTGGTCTACGCTCCCGTCGCATGTCGCAACTCGCCCGCCACCTCCTCCTCTGGAGTCAGAAGCATCTGAGGTCGCTTTGTGCCATTCAAATTCCTGGTCTGCACAACCGGGCAGCCGACAAGCTGTCATGAGCTGCGCTACTGGGAGAATGGAGACTCTATCCCGAGATGGTCCAGCTGATTTGGAGTCATTTCGGAGCCACTCAGGTAGACCTGTTTGCCTCTCCAGAAACCTCTCACTGCCAGTTGTTCTACTCCCTGACCAAGGGAACACTTGGCACGGACGCACTGGCACACAGCTGGCCGCGGGGCCTTCGCAAGTATGCGCAGGTTCTGCTCGTGGCGCCTTACTTGCCCACTCGGACTTGGTTCACGGAACTGATGCTCCTTGTGACAGCCCCTCCTTGGCAGGTTCCTCAGAGGAAGGATCCACTGACTCAGAGACGGGGCACACTGTGGCACCCCCGTCCAGAACTCTGGAAACTTCATGTCTGGTCCCTGGATGGGACGTGGATATTTTAGGTGACCTACCCCAAGAGGTAGCTGACACCATCACTTAGGCGAGAGCACCGTCTATAAGACACGCTTACGCTTGAAGTGGAACCTGTTCGTCGAATGGTACTCTTCTCATAGAGAAGACCCCCGAAAATGTCAGAGTCATGCTGTCTCCCTCCACCCTTAAAGCCTATGTGACTGCGATTGCTGCCACTCATGACCCCATGGAAGGGAAGTAGGTGGGGAAGCATGACCTGATCATCAGGCAGGTTCTGCTCGTGGCGCCTTACTGGCCCACTCGGACTTGGTTCACGGAACTGATGCTCCTTGTGACAGCCCCTCCTTGGCAGGTTCCTCAGAGGAAGGATCCACTGACTCAGAGATGGGTCACCCCCGTCCAGAACTCTGGAAACTTCATGTCTGGTCCCTGGATGGGACGTGGATATTTTAGGTGACCTACCCCAAGAGGTAGCTGACACCATCACTTAGGCGAGAGCACCGTCTATGAGACACGCTTACGCTTGAAGTGGAACCTGTTTGTCGAATGGTACTCTTCTCATAGAGAAGACCCCCGAAAATGTCAGAGTCATGCTGTCTCCCTCCACCCTTAAAGCCTATGTGACTGCGATTGCTGCCACTCATGACCCCATGGAAGGGAAGTAGGTGGGGAAGCATGACCTGATCATCAGGTTCCATAGGTGGGCGTGAAGGCTAAATCCTCCACGGCACCCCTCTATACCCTCTTGGGACCTGTCTCTAGTGCTCAGAGCATTACAGCAGGGTACATTTGAGCCTTTGCAGACAGTCGAGCTGAAGTTTCTATCAATGAAAACTCTGCTCCTGATTGCATTGGCCTCCATCAAGAGAGTAGGGGACCTGCACGCATTTTTGGTAGACGATTCGTGCCTAGAGTTTGGGCCGGCTGACTCCCAGGTAATCCTGAGACCCCGGCCTGGCTATGTGCCCAAGGTTCCCACTACTCCCTTCAAGGATCAGGTGGTGAGCCTGCAAGCGCTGCCCCCGGAGGAGGCAGACCCAGCCCTAGCTTTGCTTTGTCCGGTCCGAACATTGAGATGCTACGTAGAAAGGACGCTAAGCTTCAGGACCTCAGACCAGCTCTTTGTCTATCACGGAAGCCGGCAGAAGGGGAATGCCGTCTCTAAGCAGAGGATGGCCCACTGGATAGTGGGTGCCATCACCCTGGCTTATCAGGCACAGGGTGTGCCCTGCCCATTCAGGTTGTGAGTTCACTCTACTAGAAGTGTTACATCCTCCTGGGTGCTGGCTCGTGGTGCCTCGCTGGCAGATATTTGTAGAGTTGCGGGCTGGGCGAGCCCCAACACGTTCGCTAGATTCTGTAGCCTTCGTGTAGAGCCAGTATCCTCTTGTGTTCTCACTTCAAACGGGTAAAAGCACTGAGAGGCCCCGGCTTCGGGTCGGCTTGCTAAAACCACTCCAGAGAGTCCATATCGTAGACCCTGTCGAGCTCCTCCATCCCCTTGGCAGCCAGACGTGGTGGAGCGTCTGGCACCAGGCCCTCACTCGATGAATCCGTTAGAACCGGTAGAGGGCTGGGTTCCATATGTAGAGACCTAAGTGGATCCCATATGTGTAAAGTCCACAGTATAGCCTCAGAGCCTGTGTTTCCCTGGAGGACTTCATGCTATTTTCAATATAGGGTTACAATCACCTCTAATCTTCCATATGCTCCTAGACAGTTGTTCATATGTGTAAGTGCTTCCAAAACCTCCTTTGGGAAGGATGGGCTTCCGCAACGTTCCGGTTCCAAGTGGGTAGTGCCATAGCAGCAGTAACTGGTCTTCTTGTGCTAAGCCATGGCCTACGCCAAAAAGAAGGGGCACAGGAGGCTTCCACAGGACACTGGAAGGGGCAGTATCCGTGGCACTTTGGTAGGGATCCCAATTCGTCGGTCAACCGACGTGACGTCGAGAGTGACTGACTGAAAGGGAACGTCTCAGTTACGTACACTATAAAAACTGCTGGGTTAAAAACAACCCAATTTGGGTTATTTTGGCAACCCAGCGCTGGGTCAAAAAGGGACGAACCCAGCACTGGGTTGCTTTAACCCAAAAAAAGTTGTTATAAGTTTGACCCAGCATGCTGGGTTGCTTTTTTATGGTTTAAAATTACTCTTACATTGTCCTGAGATCCAGGCCTGGATACGTGCCCAAGGTTCCCACAACTCCCTTCTGAGATCAGGGGGTGAACCTGCAAGCACTGCCCTCGGAGGAGGCAGATCCAGCCCTTGCATTGCTGTGTCCCGCAAGAGCACTGCACATATACGTGGATTGCACCCAGATCTTTAGAAGCTCTGAGTAGCTCTTTGTCTGCTACGGAGGTCAGCAGAAAGGGAAGGCTGTCTCCAAGCAGAGCCTCTAAGCCTTTCTCCTCCAGTAAGTTCCCTGGATGGCGAACCCTGGCAGAGTGTCCTCCAGCACCCCCGGCAGTCAGACTGGGCGGAGCAGTCTGACGCCAGGCCCAGTATCGGTGTTAGTATGCCCGGGTTTCCGGTCAGCCCCGGTACTGGGCTAGGTGTCCATATGGCTTGATTCCCTGCGGGCAATCCCATGTGTATTCTTCCACGGTAAGGTTTCCCTCTCGGTAAACCCATGTCTTCCCTTTGACAGAGTGTTCTGTCAGTCTCTGCTGGCAGTTGTTCCATCCCTACTCTCAGGTAGGACCTGCCCCAGAGACCCATTCCATATGTAGTACTGCCCCAGGCCTGGGTCAGTTCATATGAGAATCTCCACATGTTACCTCCCTACGGGTAGGGTGTGGCCTTCGTAGCGCCCTTCTCCGGAAGGCTTGCTTCCCCATCGTTTCTGCCTAAGCTGTAAAATACAAATCAGAAAGACTTCTGCAAATCTTTCGTTGAAGGTCGAAATCCCTTCTGTTAAGAAATTTCTGTGGGAAAAGGAACAACGGCTTGGCTATCTCCAGCAGCAACGTGTTCACCTGTGGTCCCTGCGGGTACCAAGGTCAGTGAATTTGTGCTGGGGTGGTGGGAAGGTTACGACCTTTGCGTAGCATTTGTCTGACACGCGGTCGCTTGCCAACATTGGCTACGTCATAGGGTTGTGACGGGGTTCAGGTTGTGGCGCTTTCCAGGGCCCCATAATCACCACCATCGCTGGCGGCCAGGGACAAGTTCTCGGCTCCCCAGCGTAAAACCTGAAGAGTGGATGCACCTGTCGCCTATTTATACCCATATGCACAGGGAGTAGGGATATGCCGGTATCAAATTTTCATGTTGCGATTAATTGCTAATGCTTTTATCACGGTATGCGGTATTATCACGATATTGAAATTTAGTTTTAAAAAAGTGCTGTCATAATACAGTATAACAGGTTTAATAACTTTTTTCTTATAACAAAAATAACTGAACATTTTAAATGCAATAAAGCAATACAGAAAAATGTATAAAGTTAAAAGTTTTACACAGATTAAAGTGCAAAAGAACTATAAAGACCAATAGGTATCACTTTACAATAAGACCTCATTAGTTAACCTTAGTTAATGCATTAACATTCACAATGAGCAATAGCTACATTTGCTACAGAAGTTATTAATCTTTGTTTAAAAAATACAAGTCTTAGTTCATGTTAGCTCATTAAATAACACAGTTACAACTTTCGATTTTAACAACCTGTTATTAAATATTGGAATACCTAAGATTAATGAATGTTCAGAATTTTTCATTGGCAGTGTATGTTAACTAATGCATTAACTAATGTTAACTAATGAAGCCCTAATGTAAAGTGTGACCGAACAATAAAGAATCAAAACACTTTCAAACAATATCTAGGGCATGTTGTAGTCCAGATTAAAATGTAAAAAAAGTTTGAAAATAAATAGCCTATTAAGTCTAAATATTTAAGTATTTGGCGCTGTGATGAACTTCATAGCAAATACACAAATCTGAATGGCTGTTTAAATCATTTAAACACGATTCAGAAACAGAAAGTAGTGCAGCTGCTTTGTTTACAGGGTTTCCGGGGTAACGGCTGCATTTAAATTAATTATTATTATTATTATTTCTGCAGTTTAACGTCATCTGCTGTCAGAGAGTGAAAGTGCTTTCATCCAGAGCGTCTCTCACATGTTCCGCCATGCGCTTCTCGTCCGCGCTTGTTTACGTCAGCGTCTTTCACACAGCATACAACGGTGTTGTGCATTTTGACCAGTTGATGGGAAAAGTATTCTTAAAATGCATTCAAAATTCTGAATAATTTGTAATATATAATTAGTCACGGTATTTAGAAGTGCCCAGGATAACAATATTGTGCATATTCATTACCGTAATATATCGCATTACCGAATACCGGCACAAGTCTAACGGGGAGTGGCTCAGGTATGCAAAATCCACTAGCCAAATTTCATTGGTGTTTTCTCTTAAAGTCCCAAGTGAATCCCCATAATGTCGATCACGACATAACGTCTCCGATCCCTCCATCAAGGGTTAACGTTCGTAACCGAGACGTTACATATGTAACCGAGACGTTATCTTAGAAGAACTGTGATGAATTATTGTGCAAAAAATGCTATGAATTGAAAATTCTACATGAACTTTATAACCTTTTTTTAGTGTTTAGAATCGTATACATTTCTAAGCTGCAGGTGTACACAAGCCTTGAACTTGATGCAAGCAGGAATATTTTGTAGACACTATAAACTATTTTTTTCACCAAATATATAATTAAACATAAAAAATTAAATAATATAAAATAAACAATATTATACAAAATAAATAAAAATAAAAATTATTTAAGTAATAATTATACAAAATTAGGAATATTAGTTTAGGAACTAACTAAAATAAATTAAGTTGAAGTACTAAAATTACTAAAATAAAAATAAATGAAAGCTAATTAGGTATATATTAAATAAAACAAGCTAATAAAAAATGACAAAAGCTTGTAACAATTACTAAGACTTAATTAAAAAAAACTGAAAATATTAATAAATAATATAGAAGTATATAGATAATACAAAAATAATACTTGTACAAAAACAAAATGTATATGTATATAAACACATACATATATTACACACATGCACATAATACTCATATTTATTTGATATATGCATTTAACATTTACTGTCCTTTCCAGGAAAACAGACTAAATGACTCATCTCGCATTGCATATACTTTAGTCCAATCAAACGCTCTCTAGAATGAGAATGTTCATCCCCCAATAGCTGCAACCGACTAGCAAGTCATCTCATTTGTAAGCTGCTTTGGATAAATGAGTCTGCTAAATTATTAAATGTAAATGTAATCCATTACATACTATAAAAACGCATACATCATCTTAAATCTCCTTCACAACCTCTCAGAATATTTGGAACGGAATTACGGAATTTTTAATTAAAAATTAAGATTACCCTAGAATGCATTGTTAACCCAACCCAACAAATAATAAAAAGAAGATAAGAGGGAGGGACAGGTGCACGAACACCTCATAGCATCAGTAACTCCACAATCCTACCTAGTATGTTTTTCCTCAGCAAAGTTTGTAATATCTGCACAAAGGATAGGTCGGGCAGCTGTTCAAAGATCTCGCCTTTGGAGAAGACTGTTAATTTTACATTCAAAAAAATGTGAGTATTACTGCTTAAAAATTAAGATTACCCCAGAATGCATTGCTAACCCAACCGAACACTTACAATAATGATAAATGCTGACCAGTAATTATATACATACATGTACGTGTGCTTACTGGAGCTCTGCTGTAAGCTAAACATAATAAAACGTGTTTTTACAGCAAAATCAGAGATATACTATGCTATTTAGCGTCTTTACACCTTCAGCATGTTTGTAATATCTGCATCTTCAAAGATCTCGCCTTTGGAGAAGACTGTTAATTTTACATTAAAAAAAATGTGAGTATTACTGCTTAAAAATTAAGATTACCCCAGAATGCATTGCTAACCCAACCGAACACTTACAATAATGATAAATGCTGACCAGTAATTATATACATACATGTACGTGTGCTTACTGGAGCTCTGCTGTAAGCTAAACATAATAAAACGTGTTTTTACAGCAAAATCAGAGATATACTATGCTATTTAGCGTCTTTACACCTTCAGCAACTCACAACAGTTTACTCTACAGGAACACAACAAATGCGTCGCTGTTCTCCTTCACGTTCGATGACGACGACGACGACGACGTATCCTCTCGCGTGGCCTCCTGCTAGAAAAGTGTCCATCGGATGAGCACTTCAGAATCTGGGCGGAAGCAGTAGGACATCTGGGGATTTCTCGCCTACTCTTTTATGAATACTGAGGTTTCGGACATACTACTTTCTTTACATACTCTTTTATCCTACTATTTAGTAGGTAAGTAGGCATATTCAGACTCAACTTAAGTATATGTACGTCTGAATCTCGCAAGAATTAGTGCACCACGCAGGTAATTCTCGCCTACTCTTTTATGAATGCTAAGGATTTGGACATACTTATTCTTCGCCTGCTGCTTTTTGCCTACTATTATGTTATATCTTTCACTTGGAAGTTATAAGTTGCACTGAGTAAATACAGCTAGATAAAACAAAAACTGTGTAATCATAGAGGTTCAGCAAAATGTGTGCGCGTGTTTGTCCTGTAATTTCCAGACAACTTCTGCCAAGTTAAACAAAAGAAAACCAATAAACCTCTTCACACTGTAGAGAAAACTAAGCTGTCTCGCACTTCTACAGGGAAACGTATGCAACATTTGGTATAAATGAACTGTTCCTATCAGCAAAACCACAGTAATGAGAGCGTTTAGCAAGAAAGACTGGTCTGATTGAGAGTGCTTTTGCGAAGTGTTTCTAAATGTACCAATATAATTTGAGTTAAAGATGTAATTACCGCTGGAGCGCTGCTGATCTTTGCTGTGAGGAACTAGCGATGTGAGCAATTATTGTAAGATTTAAGTCACTATCTTCTCAGTACCAAATATATAATCTCTACACACAAACACACACTTTATTCTGGGAGCCCATATAATTTAGCATTATTTGTCTTCTTTTCTGATAAGTTCATTCTCTTTCTACCTAAGGATCACGTAGTCACCTTCTCACAAAATACTGTGGCGCTACCATGAACCAGAAATTGGACCAAAGTGCCACTGAAATGGACAAAAATGTCTTAGATATTTAAAATGTTGCAGTAAAAATGGTTTTGATCAGTTATAACATTTCAGAATATCTAGATTTTTTTAGACACTGTAAAGAATGGCAGGGACATGCAGAGAGTTCCCCAGGGTCAGAGGCAGGGGCTAAAATGCAAAATGGGGCAATGGAAAAAAAAAATTATATATATATAATATATATATATATATATATATATATATATATATATATGCTTTGGCAATACTGTGCAAGTCATGCCAATAAAACTTGAATTGAATTATTATTTTTTTGTTCTTAGAGAGAGAGAGAGAGAGAGAGAGAGATAGGTCAAAAGTTTGGATACATTACTATTTTATGTTTTTACAAGAAGTCACTTATGGTCATCAAGCCTGCATTTATTTGATCAAAATTTGAATATACTTTAAAATGTATATTTTTTTCTGTGATGCAAAGCTGAATTTTCAGCATCATTACAGTATTCAGTGTCACATAATCCTTCAGAAATCATTTAAATATGCTGATTTAATACCAATGTTGGAAACAATTATGCTGCTTAATATTTTTTGTAAGCTGCGATACTTATGTTTAGGATTTTTTTAATGACTAAAAAGTAAAAAAAAAAAAGAACATAATTTATTTAAAATATAACTTTTGTAACGATATACACTACCATTCAAAAACATTATTTTAATATTTCAAAATTATCAAAAAAAAGTTTTCTGTATTTTTGATCAAATAAATGCAGGCTTGATGAGCATAAGCGACTTTCATAATGCTGCATAATTATCAAAAATGTTAATATAATAAAGTCCTTTCACGTCACGATTTCACCAGCCTACACTTCACATAGGCCTAATAGGCTGCCTGTAGGTGGCACTTGGGCTTCATTAACTATGATAGTTTCATGAAATAGTAAATGGTGTCTCAATATACATAAATACAAAATACATACGGTTTTGTGCAGTGCTTTGTAGTCAGTTAGCATCCATTTTCTCAGCGATGCAATTTGATTTATAAAATGAGACAAACCGCAGATCCAGATCGCTTCACAAATGCAAGTCTGTCTCCATGTAATTTTCAACCGATCTATGAATAAAAACGGAAAATTACAGCTCCACTTTACACTGTCCAATGAAATTTGAACTTTTTGTGTCAGATCATGATTGGTTGGTGTATTATACATGACAAATAGGCATTGATGAATTATGTAATATTCTAAAATATATAAGATATGCATTTTTTTTATTAAATCTAACTAGCTTTGATTATTAATGAAAAAAAAAAAAAGTTAAAAAAATTGTTTGGTTTATTTTTTCGTTCCATTGATCCATAGGCACTCACTGAAAGAACCATATACGGCTCGAGAGCCTAGGTTTCCGAACAGACTGTGTCATAAAAATAATAATGTAAGACACACCGATTTTCAATATCAGGCAGCAAAACGAGCTGTTTTGTAGTTGGATGCAGATGAGACCAGAAGCCAGACCCATAAAAATTACAAATGGTCGCGCCCAATCTTATGGGAAGAATAAGGTGAATGAAAAAATAAATAAAAATCACACACACACACACACACACACACACACACACACACACACACACACACACACACACACACACACACACACACACACATTCACACATTTACACTGTCCAATGAAATTTGAACTTTTTGTGTCAGATCATGATTGGTTGGTGTATTATACATGACAAATATACGGTGGCCGAGAGAGCTCAACGCGCTGCAACTTGAAAAAACACCAGCAAATTAAGAAAACATCTTCATCAGTTTGACAACACACGCGCTGCAAAACCTTACATTTATTTAAAGACATCTATTTTAAATACATTCTGTTCTTTTAACATTTTTATTCATCAAACAATCAAAAAAAAATTGTTTCCACAAAAATTTTATAAAAAGATATAGCAGCACAACTGTTTTCAACACTGATAATAAAAACGAATGCTTCTTGAGCACCAAATTAGCATAGATTTATAATAGCTGAATAAATTAATCTTTGCCCTCACAGGAATAAATTATATCTTAAAATGTATTAAAATAAAATACAACTATTTTTAATTGCAATATTATTTTAAAATATTACTGCTTTTACTGTATTTTTAATCAAATAAATAGAGCCTTGGTGAGCATAAGATAAATTTTTTTCCTTACTGACACCAAGCCGTGTGTGTTTATTCTGCAACTAACCTTCTAAATCTTACATAATCGTTGGCCAAAAAACATGACACTTTTCCATCTGTTCATCTGTTGAATGCAGTCCTCTCTCTTCAAAAATGTATATCTTTAATTTCTGTCACTCACCCAGTAACAAATATTCTAATTCCACCCTGTTGTGTTCTCTCTGTGTATGTGCAGATGGTTGGCATGGTGTCGGTGGGATGTCAGTCAGTCTGATGCCCTCTTGGAGAAGGGTAAGTGGCAGCACACACTCTCACCCTGGGCACTTGGGCTGATGGCATTTCAGTGTGGCCCATGGGGAGTACACATACTGTACACACACACACACACACACACACACACACACACTGGCACAGCCCTTAAACTCTGGTCTGTGTGCTTGTGATAACCCTCACTGCCACCACTCTTCGGCCCACTGTGCCAGCCATTTTCCATTTCACACTATGAAAAAGCCAACACACATGCACACACTCAGACATACAAATACACAAGCAAACACATACCCAGATACAAAAGTCTGCTGGGTAATCTCTGAAAGGACAACTGGACATGTGATCGAGACCTGCTTTCAAAGATTACAAAGCTAAAATCTTTAGTTTTGAATAAGCTAGAGTAAACCTAAAAGTTTACAAAGTCTTTCTCTTTAAAAAATAATCAAACTGACAATTCATCTTGCACTACATACATTTTTACTCATAATATGCTCTCTAAAATGCTAAATTCTTTCTGTCTATGTAACACCTGCCTTCAATAAGCATTAGCAAGATGCTGATCATAATTCATTGTTTTTTGGTTGAACAGTCATTCTTTATTTCCTTTTCTAACCATAATTAGAATAGCGTAGAGAAGATTACAGCACTGTTGAATAAGGGACAGTAAGATGTCTCTTATGCTCACCAAGGCTGCATTTAATTAATCAAAAACCCACCGGTCCATACTGTTTTCCATGTTTTATGTGGACATTCCATAGGCGTAATGGTTTTTATACTGCACCAACCATATTTTCTGTCATCTTACCCTAAATCTACCCTTCACATAAAACTTTCTGCATTGTTAAATTTTCTAAAAATCTGCATCCTGTATGATTTATCAGTTTGTTTTCTCATGGGAACCAAAAAATGTCCCCACATGGTCAACATTTACTGGTATTATAATACTTGTGTATAATAGAGAATACCAGGTACACACACATACAGGTTTGTTTTTATGGTTTATGGGGACTCTCCATAGGCGTAATGGTTTTTATACTGTACAATCTGTATTTTCTATTGCCCTACACCAACCCTAACCCTAAACCTACCCCTCACAGGAAACTTTGTGCATTTTTAGATTTTCAAAAAAACTCATTCTGAATTATTTATAAGCCTTTTGAATTATGGGGACACTGAAAATGTCCTCATAAATCCCCTTCTCATTGTAATACCTATGTCATACCCATGTTATTATACAAATTTGTGTGCTCATAAACATGCACACACACACACACACACACACACAAAAAATCAAAAAATAATTCTAATATGCTGATTTGCTGCTTAAGAAACATTTCTTATTATTATCAATGTTGAAGACAATCATGCTTCTTAATATGTTTGTGCTAACTGTGATACATTATCCTTTGATGAATATAAATTAAAAAGAACAGCATTTAGTTTAAATAGATTTTTTTTAGTCTTATAAGTCTTTGTAAACGAAGTCTTTACTGTCATTTCGATCAATTTAATGTGCCCTTTCTGAATAATAGTATCAATTTCTTAATAATAATATTTAGGAAAAGTCAAAATGATGAGAAATAATGTTGTATTATTATGAGATTATAGAAGTATTCATTTGAGAATAAAGTAAAAATGACAAGAATACAACCATAGCATTTTACGATTGTTAATATTTCAAGAATAACACTGCAAAAAATGACAAAGTGAAGTGGAGTTGACCTCTGATTTCCATTTCAGATTGCACAAAAGAGGCAATTTCCTTAACGTCTGTTTGGTTCTTTCTAATGAATATACATTTAATTTCCTATACAACAACAACTGGTTTCTCATGGCGGTGCTGATGAGCCAAAAGACCAAGGATTTCTTTGTTGGTAAATCCTGTCCTAAAGTAGAATTTAACCTAATCCTATGCCTATTGTGATAATTATGTTGCTAATTATGTCTCTATTTGTTTCTCTGTTTTTGCTAGGATTTACACAAGCTTCTGTCTGGATCCAGAACACCTGAGAAGAGATGATGCCAACCCCTCAGAGGACCTCAGATGATGCCAACCCTGAAACAACTTACAGAACTACTACATTTTGCTACAAGTTTGATTGCATCATATAATAATTGCTGTTAATAGTGTTCATCGTCTGTTTGATTACGTCTTTAATTGATTTTTCCGTACATTTCTGCCATATGTACATTAACTGACAGTCACCACTGATAAGCTACTACTAAATATTGTAGAAACTTAATTTGCTGTAAAGTTGCTTTGCAACGATTTGTATTGTGAAAAGTGCTAAAAAAAGCCTTTTTCTCATACTGTAGTATTTTTTGATCATTTTATTGCACTCACATTTAATTCACACAACATTACAACTAACTTTGATCCTTTAATTTTATGACTTTATTTTCATAACATTGACTTAAAGGGGTCCTATTATGCCTTTTCACTTTTTAAATTTTAGTCAATGTGTAGTGTGTGTGTTTGGGCATAAAAAAGATCTAGAAAGTTACAAATCTCAAAGTCCACTTCAAAGGGAGATAATTCGTTTAAAAAAAAAAATCCTTTTCAAGAACTACAACGAACGGCTCGTTTGGACTACAGCGTTGTTTTCCGGGCTTTGTGATATCACAAAGCGGCTCATTAGAATATCATTAAAAATAATTCCCGCCTACAGAAATTCGAATGGTTGGGGGGTGGGGAGGGGCAAGGTTGTGCATCAGACGAGATGATGAAGAAGAAGTGCTGCTGCAGAGTTAGTGCATCAGAGAAAACGAAGAAGAAGAGCTGCTGTGCTGTAGCATCAAATTTTAGGCATGTCTAGAACAATTCTTACAAGTACAACACGACGTAGCTGGGTGCCGCGGACAGACGCCGAACGTCGCCACCGGTGTACCTACACTCATAGCAAATAATGTATTCGAATTTTAAAGACGTGGCGCGACGCGACGCTGCGCTTCTCGTCCGGTGTGCGACTGCCTGAAACGCTGTTTTTTTCACCTCCATGCCCAAACGTCTTTGTTTGGGCTTTCGAAAGCGGATAATGTCTGGAAACAGTGGTTGCAATTAATTTTTTTAACTCTGTTCCTGAGCATTATAACCCCAATTTTCTATTGTGTGCTGCGCATTTTACTGAGGACAGCTTCTACAACATGAGTGAGTAAAGTGCCTGCCGGATTCGCCAAAAGCTTTTGTTGAAAGACGGAGCAAGGGGGCGTGACAGTACTGAAACCATCTAAGCTGTTTGCCAATCACAATGCACTGGGACAGCTAACCAATCACAACACATTTTGTTTTTCGGAAGGCTGACCTTCATCAAAGCCGGAACTAATCGAGCCGTTTGTGCCAGGCTGGGGAGAAAAGTATTTTAATAATGTAAATTATGTGAAGAATAATGTGTTTTTTCGAACCACCAAGCATGAGAGCATGTTCTAGTACACCCCCAAAACAAAATCAAGACTTTGTAAAAGAGCATAATAGGACCCCTTTAAATCTTAAACGCTATAAATATATTCTCTAATTCGTAGTTTATTTTTTCATGTTTTCTTTAACAATAGCACTAAAAAGACATTGCAATGTAACCAAATGATACTGGCTATTTTTTTAAAAATCCCTCCAATATATCCTATACCAAAATTTAATTAAACAGGAAAATGTCAACACTGCAAAAAAATAATGTCCAATGAAAAACTATTTTTTGTCAAGATTTTGTATAGTACTACATGATATTATGTATGAAATATTATGTAGTAAAACATGTCCATAAATTAATTGATTTGCCAAATAACTGTTATTCTATTCTATCTGGTACCATTATTTAATGTTTTTTATTTATTTATTTTTTCCCCCTGGAAAGATGTGAGTCTAGAGTGATCTGAAATTACTATTGAACACAGCTGACAACGAAAGTACACATCACAGTAGTTAGCAACATGGGGTCAGGTCAACATAACTCCCTGATTTATCATTTAACATCGCTGTGCACACACACACATCAATGCATGCAGACACACCTCTTTTCCGTGATAGATTCCCATGATGCTAAAGTGTCTATAAATACAGTGTGCAGATCCCTGGTGGTTTGAAGCAATTTCAGCAGGAAATAGGAAAACAGCAGAGAAGCTCAAGCTGAACTTTATTAAAATTCATAAACTGTGAATAACAGCTGCCTCACCCATCAGGGAGCACTGCCTGAGCTTTTTGGGCCCTTTGGGATGCCATACCTGCCCTGTATCATCACACTCAGTTAAAGAGTGAAATGAGAAACATAAGAAAAGATCAAAGACAAAAAGAATAGCACAATTGTAATGGAGACTGTGCGCAATCTCAGTCATGCCAATCTCTCTGAATGTATTCTGAAAGTGATGAGTTGTGGCGCTCAGTCAACTCCAGCTGAGAGAGGGCAGGACAATCTGATTGGTAGGGATCTGCATGTGGCCTACCACCTGTATTTTCCTGCCCAGTCACGGGTAATGCTGAGCTTAGCTTGTGCATAAATTTCAAATCGCCTCTGCAGGAGATAAAAGAGTAGCATCAGAAAGAGTGTGCAACACCAGAAGTGTGTTTAGCTAAAATACAATCTCTGATCAACACTTAGTCAGAGAGAGAGAGAGAGAAATCAGGTCAAAAAATAATCAACAGTACAAAAATGAAAAACAAAACAAAATAGGAGACATTATTAATGTAGAAAACAGTCGTTTAACTAAAGCAGAGGCAGATCTAGAAAATTATTCATGATGTGGCAGAAGGAATATGAGGGTTGACAACACCAACGCAAGAGTCCATGCATAGCTCTTGTGGATTTATTGCCTGACACATGCATTCGTGTCAATTAATTTGCAAAATATTTGCATTTCCTCTGAGGGACTACAAAAATCATCTTTACGTTTACAAATTATTAAAAATAAATAACAAAATACCAATAACCAGTGCACCAAGACATTGTCTATTAAACACATCAACAGATTCTAAATGTGTTGAAACTTGTAGGAGTGGCTATCATTTCTGCCCAAAAAGAGCAAGTTGTTTTATTAATATATTGAGATGATAAATGACAAGTTTTATTATAAATAAACAATCTATTACACTCGGTAACAAATTTTGGAATAGGCCAAGTAAGAACAAGTTGTTATATTAATATCTACTTGGATGAAACATAAGTCACAAGTTTTAGTGCATCAACTTTATGAGCAGCAAAAATTATCTGTTAAGGTCACCAACAAATTACAAATCTCTATAAAGTTTCTAACATTCGAAAGAAATGACAAAATATCAGTGTCCAGAGATTTGATTTGCTTTCCAAACAATGCATGGGATTTAGTTAATAACAGGACATCTGTGATTTATAATTGGCAATTTTACAAAAATAAATTTCACTAATGATCCGAAAAGCAACCACTGAACATCAGTAACAAATTTAACAAAATATGATTTTCTATGTATTAGTTATTTGTAAGCAATGTAAAAAAAATTGTCAATGGCATAGTTCAACCAAAAATGAAAATTAGCTGAAAATATGCTCACCCTCAGGCCATCCAAGTAGATAAGTTTGCTCTGAACACATTTGGAGAAATTTAGCATTACATCCCTTGCTCCCCAATGGATCCACTGCAGTGAATGGGTGCCGTCAGCATGAGAGTCCAAACAGCTGATAAAAACATCACAATAATCCACAAATAATCTGCGTGACTCCAGTCCAATCAGTTAACATATTGAAGCGTGTTTTTGTAAGTTTGATGGATTTATTTCTTAAAAACACACAGCTTTTTGCTTCACAAGCCATTGATTGATGGACTGGAGTTGTGTGGTATGCTTGTGGATTATTGCAACGTTTTTATCAGCTGTTTGGTCTCCCATTTACGTTAGTGAGCAAGTGAGGTAATGCTAAATTTCTCCAAATTCCTGTTCCTGTTCTGATGAAGAAAAAACTTGTATACATCATGGATGGCCGGAGGGTGAGTACATTTTCGGTCAATTTTCATTTATTTCTAAACTAATCTTTTAATAAATAATATGTTAATACAAATATTATTGTCTTGGTTATTTTTCCTGGTGTTTAATAAGCCTTTAACTGTGAAAACATCAAATGGAATTGGAAATGTACATTTTCATTCAGGTTCAGGAGATCTTCTCGCCTTATCTCAGAAGTCTACGGCATACCACTGTGCTTGATGTAACACTATAGTTTTCAGCTCCAAAGAAACATCCCTCCAAACCCTTTCAACTGGCAGGATTAAGCGATCATGCCCCTTATTTTCACCTGAACAGGTCATTAGTGAAGCCAATCAGAAACAACATTTAGCAATATGATTTGGCTGTCCATCAACAAACATTTAGCAGGGCATTTCATCTCTGCCCCACGTGTAAATAAATCAATAACCCCATCTGGCCCATGTGTGACCCCCAGGCGTAAAATTGCTGCACATCATCAGTAAAATTGTCTATTAGCAGTGTTGTAAAACCTATGTAGCATTTGGACCAATCAGACACACAACTTTTTGTTATATTTAACAAATAATATCTAACTCCCCCTCACTTAACCAAATGGCCAATTACGAGGGTCTATGGACCCTTCCCCCGAAATGCACCTAACACCTCAAATGATTCTGCTATTATACAGAGGTATGTTGAATAATAAAATACTTGTAATTCACATCGCCAGAGCTTCCTGCCATGCATAAGGATTGCAGCAGGAAAAACCACCACTGAAATCACTGGGTTGTCTGGCGATGAAAGAACAAGAGAATGAGGCTCCCAAAGGAGAAATATAGAATTTGTTTAAGGTAATTAGTGGTTAATAAACAGGAGAATTGATTTAGCGCTCTTTCAATTAAATATTTCTATGAAGAGATAAGAGGGGCATTCTTCATACTGCTGTACTACTGTTACAAATGGATTTTCTACTTTTTTCTTGTTTGTTCTATTTTTCCACTGTTAGTAATGAAAACAGCACAGAAGCTTAATGATAATTGTGAAAATTGCTAAAAATTTGTTCAAAGCCGTGTTTTGGCCACTTTCTCTTTCTTCCCTTATCTGTACTTCTTTACCTTGTTAGGAATTGTTAAGCACACAGTGAAATGTGAGGTAAGATTTTTCACAGGGACTGGAATTACTAGTTCTTAAATACATTTGCAGTCCATTATAGAACTGATTAAAGTTTGAGTCCACATAGTTGAACACCTTCCATCAATGTCCTTACAACCATAAATTTTAAGCAAAACAGGTCTTCCCAATTGTAACGGGGCTGACGAGACGTGAAATGTGCGGATCCATGTGCAAGCTTTTATTTAGAGCAGAAGAGGTCAGAAACACAGGCATGGTCGAACAATGGCAAACAGGTATATGGCGGGCAAGACACAAGAATAATCCTAGGGCTAGCGAAGGTCAACGATCGGCGAACACAATGAAAAGTGCGAGACTAGAGGGATAAATCCAGGAAAACAGGCAAAGATCAGAAACCAAGAAAACAGACAGGGCAAGACTAGACTAGGAAACTAACGAGGGCTCTGTAAGGTAGCTATCACTGCTGGCGATAAGCACATACAATACTAGGCAGTTAGAAGGAGTGAGATGGAGTGTTAAATAGTGAGTGAGTGATAAGAAACAGCTGTGTGCAATCAGTGCTGCGTGCAATCAGTGCAATGAATGATAGGATATGTAGTCCGGGGTGATATGCAACAGTGTGTAGTGCGAGAGTCAATGAAAATGGAAAGGGTGACCTCTGATGGCTAGCAGACGGAAATTCATGGACCGGATACGTAACACCAATATTCAAAAATAGTAGTCAATTAGTGTGCATTTTTTAAATAAAGTGTTATCAAATGTTACTTTGACAACTAACTAAAATAAGTTTAAATGCTAATATTACTGGAACTGAAATAAAGCTAAATTTAGAAGAAAAAAAAAAGCCAAATGAGTCATTGAATCATCTACTCGACCATTTAAAAAATAAAAAAAAATAAAAGAAAGATTCATCTGGCTTTGTTTGTGCCTATTTTCATTAATGGAGAAAAAAATAAAAGTAACTTTTAAATATTGTGTCTATAATTAATGTACTCAGTATTAACTTCTTGTTTATTGAACTTTTGTATAAAACAATATCACTGGACTTATTTCAACACTCTTACGCCTGTGATAGTAGGTAGATCAAATGTTGAATTTGATCCCCCTAATTAAACTGCAAATTACAATTTACTACTTAAAGGAAGAAGTTGTGTTCCCTCACCTAATTTTTCTTACAGAACAAAGTATGAAAATGTAATGTTGAGGCTCTAATTAATTTTAGGAACCTGCAGAAGCTAAAAAATTAAAGTCCAAAATCATAGTGCAGAACATTCTAGTCCTGGGTTTAAACACATCAAATTAACTATTCAGAGGAGACAATAACTGCCAGAATTACTGTGGGATTTTTATTCTCGGCTAACAGTTATTTCCTCACCCCCGCGATTAGGATGAGGTCACGGTGCATCTCAAAACATCATAAAGTATGTTAGCACCATTTCTGTCAGCTCATGTACCTCCTGTGAGACATGAAAAGCAGCACTCTTCACTGCTTAACTCAGAGAAAAAGGAAAATATGCTCCGGTGAGAGGTCTTACCAGTGATTTGAATGTCTGCTTCTTTCTGTACTACTCTCTATTATATTAGTCAGAAGACGGAAGGCAAAGAAAGCATGACTCTTTTTAAAGCACCTTTAATCATACTGGGAACTCTCCCTGAGGACTAAAGCTGTTTCAAATGGAACTTGAGTGAGAATATGTGTGTGTGGCTTTGGGTTAAATGGCTCTGTGCAATGTTAATCAAGGCTAATAACACATGAGCATTGAAAGCGCTCCCGTGGTATTGAAGCTCAAGAGTAATCATGTGATCATCTGTATGTGTCAGTGTGGTTCTGGGCTTGTGCTGCGCGAATCATGGCTCTCTGATGAAGGCCCTCTGTTCAGTTCACTTCCGATGTCGAAGCACTTAAGTGTAATGTGAGGTATTAAGTGCAGAGAGTTTAATGTTAGTATGTAAGAAGCGTAGGTGAGAGTGGAAATGCTGTAAAGTATTTGTAAAATCAGTAGGCTTTGATATTGCTAAATGCCATTTAAATGGAGCCAGGTCTTCCCTTTTTTAAGAGTATGACATGTCTGTGAAAGAGTGCACCATCTGGAAAGCCTTACATTATATGTCAAGCGGCCATGAGCTTTTATACTGTACACATGTAATAAGTAATTCACTTTCAATTTTTAAAAGTTTTTTGTCATGTTAGCACATTAAATTGAGATTATAGTAAACAGAGAACAAACAATCAATCCTGTTTAATTCATACATTACTGTCTTTAAAATTTAACTGATCAAGTTGTTCTAGCGACTTCCGTTTTTTTGTATTCTTCAAGGACATGTAGAAAGGTTGACAGTGTAATGGACATGTTAATATGCAAATTTTATAGTTCAGTCAAGTACAATTAAGTCTAGAAGAATTTGAAAATCTTAAAATTCATCAAGAATCCATTGTTGAAAAAAAATCGGAATTTTTGAAGTGGTTTAAATGTGCATACTTAAGGGATTAATATAATAAAATATTTTATCTATGCCTTTCAAAATCAACTGCATTCGTTTTTTAGTCCCGTATATTATACAGGTGTTATGACTACTCTGGAAAGTAAAATGCATTAGCGTTTAAAAGGTCAGTGAGATTAATTTTTTTAATACATTTTTATTCATCAAGGATGCATTAAAGGGGTCATATGATGCGATTTCAATTTTTCCTTTCTCTTTGAAGTGTTACAAGCTCTTGGTGCATAAAGAAGATCTGTAAAGTTGCAAAGACTAAAGTCTCAAATCCAAAGAGATATTCTTTATAAAAGTTAAGAATCAACCACGCCTACCTAAAACGGCTCGTGCTAACATGCCCCCACATGTCTACGTCACGATGTGGGAAGATTTGCATAACGCCGCCCAAATGTTCACGTAAAGAAAGAAGGCGTAACTTTTATTCTCGCTGTAGTATTGTTGCTGCCGCCATGTCGTGAAGGCGTTGTGTGTTTTGTTGTGAGCGGAGTCCAGCCCGGGGTCGTCACATGTGGTTGCTCCTTCGTCGAATCCGCCAGCCGCCGCTCACTCAAGGCCGCCGTGTGTGATGCTATGTTTCATTGTGAAAGTGAAACTACTTTGTTTGGCCTTCCAAAAGAGGACGATATCCGCTTCGTCATGCCTGGAGCTGATCCGTGCTGTATGGAGGACTGTTTCCCGATCCTGGAAGAGTAGACTACAATGCCGGCTGTTCTGACTCACAGACTGTAAGTATGTTTTCATATTTAAAGGATTTGCCACTGATGATTCAAATGTGAGTTTTGAGCAGTGTAGTGTAGGGCTTATTTGTCATTTCTTCGATCACAAATGGAGACATGGTTTTATGTTTATGTGGCACGATGCAGTGCAACACGTAAAAAGACAGTATAAGTCATTATAATCTGTAATTATGTCCCCACTGGATGCAACAAATGCCTCGTTTATAATGGGTTTTACTGTTTTTGTCTCATCACTCCGGCTGGACAGGGCATCACAGTATGGTAAGGGGCGTAACATTTCCATCACACGCTTGAGGTATTCGGCCAATCACAACGCACTGGATAGCTGGCCAATCAGAGCACACCTCACTTTTCAGACTGATGAGCTTTGTAAAAATCGACGTGCTTCAGAAAGGCGGGGCATAGAGGAGAAACAATAATGTACAGTATGTGGAAAATAATGTGTTTTTTGAACTTTAAACCGCATAAACACATTTCATTACACCAAATACACAAAATAATGTTATTTTTTAGCAACATCATATGACCCCTTTAAATTGATCAGTTTTAAAAATAGACTTTTTTTTAAGACTTTTAAAATATTACAAACACATTTAATTAAAAAAAAAAATGTAATTTAAAAATGATTCCTAAAAAGATCCTGACAAAAAAAAGCAAAAAAAAAGCATGATTTCCACAAAACTATTAAGCAGCACAACTGTTTTTAAACTGATCATAAGAAATGTTACTTGAGCACCAAATCAGCATATTAGAATGATTTCTGAAGTAATGGATGCCAAAAATTCAACTTTGTCATCAGAAGAATAAATTACATTCTAAAAAAGATTCTGTCTGTCAGGACCATTATCGTCAAAGAAGCGTGACTATTTGCAAACATCAGAACAGAACCAACATAAATGTATTGCAGATATCATTAATGTTCAATAATTTAATGTACACATTTTAGAAATTAGTCTGATTCAAAGGGGAATCAGAAGGCAGAATCCTGACTGGACGAAAGGAGGAGCTGGGGATGGAGGAGGGTAATTAGCTATTGAGCAAACACGAAAGCTGCTGAAAATACTAAAGGACCTTATATATGGATGCTGTGATAGACATCGTATCCCTATAGGTAGACGTGGACCAGCTGAGAGTCAGCTGATGCGAGCTTGACTGACATGACCTGATTGATTTCTTTTCCACTTTTTTGTTTTTCAAATCTGTAACTGTCAAAATCTAAATTATTGATTTTCTGTAGCTCAGCTTTCCAACTACACAGACTGTCAACACACTCTCAACAAGTACATTTCTTTCTTAAATGTCTATAAATGCAAACTTTTAAATTGTAACTGGTTTCTCATGTATTTTTCTCTTTTTAGTTTAACAGAAAATGTAAGTGTGACCAGCTCTGTTCAGTTAAGGATATTTCTCTCCTCTTCTCCATTAAGTAACAGAGAAATTGAATGTATGATCCATATTGTTATTTTCTTCTTTTTCTTCTAATTATTGCTTGGGTGTATGCATAAACATGCCCAGTCACAAAAAACATTACAGTTTTCCCATGACTTTATATTACTTTATGATGTGAAGGACTCACATACTGTCCATTTTTGCTACTTTTGGCCTTTATTAACATTTGTTGGTTTCTATTTTGTGTTATACTTTATGTATTTGTTTGATGTCAATTGTTATTAGTAATGTATTCAGCTAATAACTGTTGTCATAACATATATAAATATAATACTATTAATAAAAATAAACCTAACCCTATTATCAGTGGTGTATTGTAATGAAGTAATAATACTTTGTTACAGTACTTAAGTATTTTTTGTATCTGTACTTTACTTGAGTTTTTATATTTCAGCCAACTTTTACATTTACTCCACTACATTTCCTAATTAAAATATATACTTTTACTCCGATACATTTCCCTGAAGCATATTCGTTACTTACTACAAAATAGTCAGAAGTCAGAAGAACACGGAATGCAGGAAAGCACGTTTGATGAATCGGTGGTCTGCCTTCTGCAAGTTAGACTAAAAACACCTTTGCTCATGTGCAAAAAAGTGCGTGGCTGCGCGCACAACCGCGGATGATTCATTTTCCACTCAAGTCGAGTCTGGGGCGTGCGATACAGCATCGTCTGCGGTTAATATGGTAATTGTTGTAATGATGTGCGATCTGACATTATCAAGTATATCACAGAGAGTGCACGCACGTGATTTATTAGTCTATT
>NW_015505804.1:79783-100788 GCF_001515645.1 Sinocyclocheilus grahami | reverse complement strand
AAAGATCACAGCACTGTTTTGCGTCTCTGAGCAATGGACGGTGTTTTCTTATTGAATTAATCAACTCTATGAACGAATCGGTTGATAAAAATGATTCAGTGATTCAATTATTAACACAGTCAAATGCTTTGTTCCTGAATGAATCAGTCGTTTGAATCTCAATGACTCACTCATTAACAGTCACTTGCTGCCACCTACTGGCGGTTTTAATTTCACATTTCGGCTGTTTGTTTCATGTTTTAAATTATTTCAAATATCAGTATTCAACGTTTTATGTTAAAAACAAAACATTATTTATCCATCTGTAACTGCAGGTTAAATGCATCCATGTCCCCTCTGAGATACATAAACTGTGTAAATACATCTAAATGCTATTTCAGATGCAGATTCCAGAAATGTTTTCTTACATTGGAATGAAAGACACTAAGTACCGGATGAAGTGCTTCTTATTCTTACCCAAAAATACAAAATGGAAGATAGAGTTAAAACTGAACACAATCTTGCTACTCAAGCCGTGTATGAAAATTATTTATATATATTTATTTGCTTCTTTTCCATTTTGCATTTACTTGTACTTTTACTTTCAATACAGTATTTTTAAGATTTAAAAAACACTTTTCGTGCTTAAGTACAATAAATATCACATACTTTAAGACTCAAGTAATATTCTAAACGGTGACTTCAACTTCTACCAAAGTCCTTTTCTGGTAAGATATCTTTACTTTTAGTTGAGTATGGCTTTCAGGTACTTTATACACCACTGCCTATTATTAAACTATTAATAAAAATTTTATTTAACACATTAAAGGTCCTTTATAGCATTTAAAAAGCACTGTTCTTTATGTAACCTTATAAAAAGGGTTCTGGTGTTGTTACAAGCCAAAGAATCCTAACTTGGTACTGTTTAGAACCTTTTTCTCTAAAATGTGTGCATTTTAAATATGTATTAAAATGTATATTTTTAAGTATTTTCCATTTCTAGTGTTGTCAAGTACCAGATGGGGGCACTTTGTTAATCATTCATCTATACAAATAAATTGTGTTACGGGAAAAAAAGAAAAATAATAAATACTCTTGAATACAAAAACATGTCTTATTTGCAATGTAATTATCAAATGTAATTATATGTGCAAAATCAGTGGCCCTGAAACCTCAGCTGCCTACACAAAGAAAAGAATATACAGTCACTTATTCAATGCGAGTACATTATTTGGCTGTTGCAGGAATCTTGTGGCCATTTAAGATTCTGTTTGTTGATCTTGTACTAACCACTTCCACCCCCAAAACCCTCCAAAACGCTTATTCTTTGTCCTTCACTAATACATATGCTGCAAAGGCAGGCAATCTCTCTCTCGCACACACACATATTCCATTAATATTCAGCCTCGTCTCCCACAGAGCATCCAAACAAATGTTTGTGTCACACACACAGAGCAGAAGAAATATGAAATATTAAATATGTACTTATAAACAGTGTGACTCAGAAAGCTTTTTCACTGACTATCCATCATAAGCACTATTTGATAGTCCATTCTCTTTTCAGTTATGGACAAAATTTTGGAAAGCCTATCAATTATGACCTTGGTGTTCTGAACATGTACTGTACTTGTTTAAGGGCCACTAAGGTCAGCAGGACAAGGTCACCACCCAACACAATAGCTGACAGAAAGTGTTTTGTGTGTAGGAAAATTAGAAACATGACAATGACATGAGCACGTCTTTTAATTAATATTTTAAGTTGTTAATTTTGTTAAGTAAAGTTGTTATTTAAGTATTTTTAAATGGTAAGTCCAAAAAGACTGGTCTTACCATTTAACATGTAGATTAGTGATGCTAAATGAGTTGTCAAAAACACCTTAAAATAATAGTCTACTCAAAAATGAAAATTCTGTCATTAACAACGAACCACCCACATTCCAAACCCATATGAAGAGTGTTGAGAACCAAAGAGTTGTGGTTCCTATTGACTTCTATTGTATTTTTTGTCCATTTTGTTATCAACATTCTTCAAAATATTTTCATTTATGTTCCACAGAAGAAAGAAATCCATGCAGGTTTGGAACGACATGAGGGTGAGCTAATAATAACAGAATTTTCATTTTTGAGTGGGCTATCAATTATATAAATACCCCTTATATAAAAACAACAATAACTTAAAATATAATAAAAATAAAAGTTTCCAAAGCCTATCATTTTTGACTTTGCTGTTCTCAACTTGGACTTACCTGACCACCGAGGTCAGCATGTTCGCTATTTTAGGCACATAATACCTCTCAACAAAACAGCTAACAGAAGTGATGTCTAAGAAAACTAGAACAATAATGACAATAATGACAATAATGTGAGCTGACATTCACTGAAGATGTAAAATTTTAAAGTTGTTACTACGTAAGATATTTTTTACTTCTGACTTACTACTTATTTTTGAAAAAAGCAATAAATGTTCTTACTATTTATTAAACATTTAAATGTTCTTACATTTTAACATGCAGATTAGTCATACTAAATAAGGTGTCAAAAACACCTTTATTATAATAAATTATGATAAAAAAATAACAAATTAAGCATGAATTATTGTAAATAAAGCTGACATATTTGAGATTTTCTTTGTCACACATTGTGTTTGGCTTTCATAACTTAATTATTCTGTATTTTGTTTTTTAAGAATATACTGTACTGTATGTGGTTTCAGTAGGAAAAAATCACAAACATAGCACTGCTATGGTCCCTGTGCAGATTTGAGTTAAACCTGTTTTCATCGGAGATGTGTGTATGTGTGTGTGGTGGTTTTGAATGCTTTTAGTGCTCCTCAAGTTTCTTGGCCACACAGACGTGCTTTAAACGAACATATGTGTGTGTGTGTGATGTGGAAATTTGTTTACGTGTGCCTCTGATGCTCCGCTCGCCAACTGTCATTGGCTTGTTTAGTTAACACTCGAAGGTGATTGGGCTATCGGGCGAGATCCCAATTCGTCAGTCACTGACGTAACGTTGAACGTGACTGACTGAATGGGAACACCAACAACTCTTTGCACAATTCTATGCTGTGACTCCAGGCTTTTCTGATGTATTGTAGTAAACTTGCTCAGAAGCTCTCCTGGTACAGCATTGCGCTTGCAATGCAGAGCACTGAGATACAAGTCCTGTGAAACATGATAAAAGGTCAAAGACTTATAGAGGTCTTATAAAATGGCATGGTTGGTTCAGCAAATATGTTTTTATCTCACGTTTACTTTTGTTTGTCGTAAATATAACATAACCATAATTTCACAATTCCCAAAAAAGGATTATGGTAAACAAAATCTGCCTCAAACTTCCCCATAAACAAATTTGCATAGTTTGGAGCTAACGGAGTACCCATGGCAGTTTCATGTGTTTGTAAGTAAAATTAAGTCATTATCAAACAAAGTAATTCTTCTTCAAAACAAACATAATCATCTCAGTGATAAATTCACTTGATGTATCTTCTTAATAAATTATACTTTCTTTTTATTTAGCAATTGAACTGCCGCAATATGTACAACAACCAATGTATTAAAACATTCCGAGATTCATGTTCATGTGTTCTGGATAAACCTGAACATGTTTCAGCACCACTCACTGGACATTTCAGTGTTGCAAACCATGCAAGAAACAACATAATATCCATGCAGAAATGTCGCCACAGGCACATTTTTCTAATGAGCCTGGATTGTGATTTAAGCAGGGAGCAGGTTTCTCATTCCTCTGCAACTAAGTCTGAAGAATAGTAAAGTAAAAATGATGCATATATTTTACCAAATTGATGGTATTTCTCAGAAATGTACCCCTATACACTGGTAAACAGTATGAATGAGCTGGAGAAGACAGACACCAATACTGGACAACATATCACTAACAAATGAGGATTTGGGCCAAATTTGTGACTTTCTGCAGGAATGTGAGTCATTCTTTTTGTGTTCCATCAAGGACCAACGATAACAATGTTTTTAACAAGTCAGGCTTTTATTGAGATGTTCAAATACCAAGCTAAGAATGTGATACAGAGAAGGACAGAGAAGCTTGCTCATGAAGTAACTGTCCTAGATTTTGATCTATGAGAGGACTGTGTGACAGAAAAAACCCTACATGGCACTGTATGTCAGGAAGCTTTTGAGATTAGGAACCTTTTAGGCCCATGATCTTTATCTGCCTACTTTACAATTTAATGTATGGCCAAATAGGTAGAAGACGATGGAAAACCTACAGCTGATGAACAACGTGTTTAAGGAACTTTTAATTGAGAGTTTGCATGTGTAACCTGTCAGCATCACCCTGGGCAACAAGGATCAGCCAATCATGAGGGCAAGTGGGAAACGCTCGGAGACACCTGCACCTGATTAGAGACAATTAACAGAGAGTACAAAAGAAGCATTGTGTCAGCGAGGTGAGCTTACGCTCCACTTTCCATTAATGACTTGCTGCTTTCCTTGCCATGAAAAAGCTCTTTGCTGCCAAGCTCTCCTCATTTCTCCTGATTGTCCTTAACCCAGATTTCAGAGAAGCACTAATCAACTACTTGTTGGATTATCACCTCTAGACACACATCATGGATGTCCATCACCAGAGCTCTGGATCATCTCCCCTCACTGATTACTTTTACAGACCCCAAATATTTGCAGCTGCGACCAACCTGCCATGCTTAGTTTAAAGGGAAAACTTAAAATAGAAATGTAAACTTTAAATGTAAATTCTGTCTCTCTTTTTTTTGTGTGTGGAAAGTTTACAACTGTGCAGATAAATTGTTTTATTAAAAGGGTTATTGTCTCTAGATATAGAATAAAGCTCCATGACAGAAACTAAAAAAGGGATGTCACACTGATTGAAAGTGCTTTGATTATACTATTATTCATTGGCGCAACATTAAAAAAAGGAAGTTCATTAAATAGATAACATATGGGTCATTCCCATTCATTTCATACCACAACATATACACTCTTATAAAAACTTATAGTGAAAAAACTAAATGATGTTTTTTTAAATAAAACAATGCTGTTATATACATTAGATAACATATTAAAATATGGAAATCATCATAGTCTATAATTGAAAAAATTAGTGTGTCTGATAAAATTTTTTTGTTATATGTAGGGGCATTTCCTTTAACACTTTCTTTTTGTGCCATGTAAGAATGAAAAGCTAAAAGCATAGATTTGAATCCGTAAATGATGACAATTTTAGTTTTAGGTGAACTATCTTTGGAAAAGCTATGGGCTACCATCATCAGATCATCATGTGGTTCAGGTTCATGGTCATGGATTAGGGTTCATGACATACAAAGTCAAAATACTAGGCTGACTATTGTGGGAGTAAGATTGCATTTTGTTGCTTGTTGAAAAGAATACAATTTTATTTGAATGCAGGACATTCTTGTTTGCTTCACATTGGTTCATGCCAAATACTGGAAAGTAAATTGTAAATATTTAAAACCCTGTCCTCTCATTTGCGACCTGTGTGATGTTTAGAAGTTACTGCTACTTCAATACCCAGTAGAACAGTGACTCATATTTGAGTTCCTCCAAAGGTATACAAATAATACTTTCTCCCAACTTAAAAAAATATTTCTTGCTGCACCACAAATGTTAAACAGTGCTATTTGTAAGGTAAGCATGCAATTATGTTTGTTTTTTAGTGTACTGTAGTTGAGTTATACTTTGAGGTAAAACGCTTTCTTCCTCAAAAGTATAGTTTTTGAGAAAATTAACTAAGATGTAAATGTTATATGATAAAGTGACTGACTGGCTAAATAAAACTCTCATTAGATATGAGTTCATAGAATAAATGTGAAAAATAAAATGCAGTAATTGGTTTGTTAAAGAAAATATGCACACATAAGCTTAAGTAATTAATAAGTATTTATAATATACTAACTACAAATTACATTTGAGCAAGTATTTTTCATGTAAGAAGGGAACAATTATCTGTTAGTACTACATAATACATTTATCTGTCTATTCATAACACATTGAGTAAATTACTATAAATATAAGATCATCCTGTTATACACTGCAAAATAATCTTATGAACTAAATCATAGCCAACTAACTAGTACCATAATATTACAATCAATTTAGACTGATATTTTATATAAAGCTAATTTATATAGACTGGGGTATTCAATTAAAGAATTCTCATAATTCTCATAACTCATTTGCAGTAAATGTCAACCCTCTACGGACACCTTGGCAATTGAATCGCCATTGGCTAGTATATTTTTTTGTTTACTCGCCAGACTGAATGTAGCAAATGTGCTCATATTACGAGCAATATTTAATGCCACGTGTGTATTTAAATCAAACACACACGATCGCTCATAAATGACAAATGTTGTTATCGAAGGCTATAACTATTCCACACAGTCTCTTTCCTCATGCTGGGTTTGAAATATGAATGACAATCCTGCTCCTCTGAAAGCGAAGTATATTTAAATAGAGGAAATCAAGCTCTGCTGAGGTGATAGATGGGAATAAATGGAAGTGTGAGGTGACTGTAGCTGCTTCATTTCAGATCACAGTATGCTCAATAACATCAATAGATATAATACCATTTTAAAAGTGTCTATCTCAGGAAACCCCAGGGAGAAGTGGAGGAAGAGTGAAAGAGAAGAATCATGAAAAAGAGGGTCAGACACAGGAATTGATTGACAGGTGAACAGAGAGTGTGAAAGACTAAATGAGTATTGCCTGTAAGTGTGTGTGATGTGTAAGTCTACACATTAGAGAAAGCTCTGTCAGAGCGTCAAACGTGTAAGATTCATTTTGAGGGTGTGGAATGAACCATGTCAGTGTAAAATCAAGCAGGAATACAGCGATTTGAATTCCCTGATTTGGACCCGCCTCTTTTAAATTCTAGTGTATTGCAGCAAAAATTTAAGTTGTGAAGAAAACATGTAGGGTGGATTGGTTCTACCCATCGGTTGTTGATTAGGCTTTGTGAAGTGGGTGTTGCCTCAAAAATGGAGGCAGATGAATGGGTGCTTGCAGGGCAAGGGGTTTAGAGGGGTCATGAGCTGCCTTTTTAAAAAATATATTTTTTACTCTTCTCTGAGGTCCACTTATAATGATACCAATCATTTTTACATCAAAAAACATAATTTAGAAGTAATAGGCCATTTTCTGTCCTGGTTGACCCCTCTCATCAGAATGCAAAATCAAACATCTTGTTTGTAAACAAATCCACGGTTAAATTGAAGTGAACAAAGGACCAAGTTTTTACTGACGCAGTCTAGATATTCATTGAAAATAAAGTTCATCGACTCTTTCCTAATGTTGGGATCAGAAGGAAGGCAATGCAAAGACTGTGTTTTTCCACAACTTGGCACTGTACATAGTTTTGTTGTCTTCTGAGCCATTTTTATCATTTGATTTCTTCATAGACCTGCATTTGCCTCTCTCATTATTTACTCACTATGGGAGTGAATCGGTGGGTGGGGCTAAAAAGTCAGTGATGTAGAAGCAGGCATTGATCTTCTTCTGTGTAGGCAGTGTTTAGCCACACTACGTCATAAAGTGGCACATTCCACAACTTGTAGTTTTGGCAAATTGCCTTCAATATAAGCTATTTTTAGACTAGTGAGAAAGTTCTGAAACTTACAGGATATTTTTATAGTACAATGACCTTGTCAAGAGTTCTGCCCTGACATGCTGTTTGTATTTTTGTTTCTCATGTCTATGTTGTCATTGCGTTTCAGCACATGGTTTTGTTGTTGTTTCTGGCAGCCATGTGCTCCTCTAGTCCCTCCTCCTTGTTTTTTTTATTTACCACACCCCCTTGTTAGCCCTTGTCTAGTCCTTGTTGGTCTAATTGTGCTCACCTGTTCCTCGTGGGCTTTCCTCCCTATTTATAGTTCCCCTTGCCTTCTTGTCTTGCCAGTTCTTGGTTGTTATCACCCTCACTGTCTCTGTTTGTGGCAGAGGCTGAGTATTTGTTCCTTATCCCTTGCCTGCACTCTTAAAAATAAAGGTGCTTCAAAAGGTTCTTCAAGTGATGCCATAGAAGAACCATTTTTGGTTCCACAAAGAACCATTCAGTCAAACGTTCTTTAAAGAACCATCTCTTTCTTGCGTTTTTGTAATCTGAAGAACCTTATTTCGCCACAAAGAACCTTTTGTGAAACAGAAAGGTTCTTCAGATGTTAAAGGTTCTTTATGGAACCATTTAGACAAAAAGGTTCTTCTATGGCATCGTGAAGCACCTTTATTTTTAAGAGTGTGGTTTGTCTTGTGCCCCAGTCTTGCCAAGTCCCTTGTAATTCTATGGTCTAGTCTAGCCTCCTTGTTTTTGGACTTTTTGTTTTTGTCTTTTGCTTTTATTTTAGTATTCATCTAGTTCTTCTAGTCCTAATTTCTTGTTTGTATTTTTAATTTATATTTTCAAGTTATTGGTGTTGGTTAAATTTAGTAATAATTTTTTAATCAGTTCTGTTTTGTCTTTCCTCCCTGCCTGTCTTAGAGTTAAATTGTGTTCCTGTGGAGCCTTGTATTGTTAGAGTTCCTGCCTGCTGGTTCCCCCTGCCTGGCACCTGGTCCGCTTCAGAGTCTGAGGTCATCAAGTATCTGAGCTCAGCTTTATGGTGCCTTGCTCTGTCCCCCCCATCAGCCCAGTTTTGCCTCTTCCTCTGCAGCTCTTCTGCCAGCCGATGTCTGAGGCTGTTCCAGTGGTCTTCCCTAGCTGTCTCATCTCTGTTCCCTGTGTTCCTGCTTTTGATTCACCTACGCACCTTACTAACCACCATAGGTTCATTGTGTCTTTCTTGTAAATAAACTCATGTCACTCACTCTGCATTTGGGTCCTCCTTCCAGATCCCTGCAAGATGTCTTATGTCAAAAGATTAAGGGAATTTGGATTTCTTAGTTTATGGAATACTTTGTTTTCTTACTTTAAATGGAATAAGTGAAGAAGTCCTGCATATGTCACCAGAGAGATGTGTGTCGTTTTCACTGGAAAAAAATTAATCTCATAATTTTTCAATGAACTGTACATGGATGCATGTTTAACAATATGATCTATAACATGCACTTGGAAAATAGATAGGGTTGATTTAATTTCCTGCCAAACTAATGTTAACAAATGAAACCTTATTTTGTGTGTTTATGTATAATATATGTATCCTACGGTGCTGTTGAATGCTTGAATCTGATTGGTTGACCAACATTGTAAAGCGTTCAGTTATTTTCAGGGAAACGCATGGCTAAAGTAGTTCCAGGCTGGTCTAAGCCACATTACACGTCCATATCACTTCGCCTAATGATTTCAAAGGTCCTTACAGCCTACAACAGCAAAATAACCAAAACCCACAATGACAATTACCAAGCAAATAAATATAGTAAACAACAGGATAAAAATGACAAATTATTTCCATGTTTTTTGCCAAAATGACATTTTATGTACATAAAGCTCTGATGATTTCATCAGTAAAATAGTTTATCAACTTAAAAGCTACACAACATTTCTCACTATAGTGAAGTAATAATGACCCTGTTCTTGAAGCAGATGAACTTACAGTTTCACTATTAGTTCACTATTAGATGCTGCTGCCGACCACTACTGAGAGACACACAGACTCAAAGTAATTCTCAGGTAATTCAAACACATGTTTAATCTCTCTCTCTCTAATAACTGCATTACGTAGTCTACATTACTACTACCTACTAGCTCTACAATTACGTTTTGGAATTGGCAATGGAGGCATAGGAAGAGATGTGTAAGAAATTAGTCCTACACAAAAACGTTTTAAGGACAAAATGTCAAAGTGATGAATGCCTTTAAATAAAATATCTGAACAATGTTTTGAGGTGTGGTAATCGAAGTATAAGCGTAACAATTGACTCTTGTAAACGTATCTTTTCATTTCAAAAAGAAAATATTTTTTTTACTCCAAAGATGCGTGTATGCCCACAAAAAAAAACATTTGATCTTCAACAAAATTCAAATGTCACTTAAACTTAAAACCACACACACGCGTGCATGAAAAATCAACATAAGTAAGCTTTTGCCACATGAAGGAGTGTCACTTTCCCAAACTCTTGCGAGGCTCTGTCCCCAATTAAATCAATGTATTTGCAGCACAGACTCTAGTGTGTGTACGCACCCTAGAGATCAGGACAAAGTGTGCTTGTGTGAAAAAGAGAAAGAAATAGAGGTTAAAAGGCATCCATCATATTTCCTGAGATAATTGATAGAGGGGTGTGGCAGGTACTACATGAAAAAGAAGAAAAAAAAAGGAAAATGTACCGAGAATGCCTGTGGACCTTATCACACACACTCTCTCAACTTCACAGGCACACTGGATATGTGTGTTTCCACATGGTAGCCAACACAAGGGAATAAATTAGAGCGCAAGCAGCCTCCCAGCCCAATACGCGCAATATTGTGTGTGTGTGTCTGTAGCACAATGAAATCCCCAGGCAGAAGAGATTTAAAATGGCTGCTAATTAAGAGAGCCATCAAAGGTAAGTTCTAGCACCTTAGTGTGGCTAATGAGAGTGTTAGTCCTATTACAAGGAGTGAACACGTTTCAGAAACGGCGAGAGGGAGGCAGAGAGAAGGAAATGGGTAGGAATGAAGTTAGAAAGGTTAAAGCTAGTGTGAGATCCGGTTGGTATTCAGAGCATCTCAGGGATTTGACCTTGACCATAAGCTGGTTTTTAGTGCTAAAGAGGCTGTAAGGTCTAAGAATGGTCTTTGCTTGGTTCAAACATTTTCACTTTTGCTGCTATTAGTGTTGCAGTTTTTATCTCTACTACTCTTGCACTCTTCACCAGGTAGAGGAGGGGATGTTTTGGAGTGGGACAGAGTTTGTCGTGTATGTGGGAGCAGCAAATCTTAACATTTGTATGGTTTTGGAGTGAGCATCCTAATAGACATTTACTGCAAAATTATACACTAGATTTTTACCCTTTTTCCTAAAAAGTGAGTGGTGCCCACCTACGCAGTGGTCTCTTATTATTCTAGGTTGTTTAAAAAGCTTTTAGCAATGAGTGGCACTGCTAGGTGGTTGCTAGGGTGTTCTGTGTGGTGTCTGATGTGTTGCTAGTTGGGTGCTATTCTCTTATGTCTATGGAAAATATACAAACACACACACACACGCACAGTACACACTAATGATCATAAGTATGGAATACTTAAGATCTTTTGCTCATCAAGGCTGCATTTATTTAATCAAAAATGATCAAAAACTATTTACTATTTTATTCATAGAAATCATTCTAATATGCTATTCTGTGCTCAATAAACATTTAGCTCAAGTCTTGAAAACTGCTTCTTTGCTACTTAATATTTTTGTGGAAACCGTGATCTTTCAGAAGTATGGAGTTTTTAATAAACAAAAATAAATTAATACTCCAATTCAGGAAGAATGCAGTAAATGGACCAAATTTGACAGTAAATACATTTCTAATGTTACAAAAGTTTTATATTTCAAATAAAAAAAATTTATTGTGGTTGCCACAAAAATATTAAGCAGCACTGATAATAAAATGACCAATATTATTAATTGAGAACCAATAATAATCAAGCAAAAAATCTGCATATTAGAACGATTTCTGAAGGGTCATGTGAAACTGAAAACTGGAATAACAACTGCTGAAAATTCAATAAATTACATTTTAAAATCCAATTAAAATAGAAAACAGTTATTTTAAATTGTAAAACTGTACAATATTTTTTTGTTATTATTATTAAATTCGAAGTCTTCGTTTTGTTCACACATTTTATGACAAATCCCAATGCGCTTTGACTCTGTTCAACTATCACTGTACATTTCAATCACCACACACTTTTCAACACCCTCTCTATGTCTGTTTTAGCGATGTTAAGAGTGTGTAAAAGTACTGGGCTGGACTTGATGTGAATTACTGCCATTCAGCCTTTTTTGTGCTGTGTTTTTTGTTGAGTACTCCTCTTTATTATTACATCTGACCATAAAATCCTAATTACTTTCACTGACCCAATAAATACCATTCAACAGCTCACATACATACACACACAAAGCACATCTTTCATTATATCGGGCTGTAAGTCCTTGTCAGTGCAGTGATTGAACTGTTGGTGGATGAGGTGAATGAACACTGAATGAATAATAGCACTGGTATTCACTACTTCAAAGCAGTTCAAAGAGTTCAGAATGTTCTGAACACGGTGTCCACATCATGACGAGGAAAATGTCAATGTTAACCTGTATGGTAATGAGCCTCAATTTTGTATGACAATAAATGTGCTTGAACACACACTTTCTGATAGTTTTTGCTTAAGAATGGGCTGCTAAATCATGTTACGCACTTCTGACAGTTTATTACAGACCGATACTCTTGAACCATGCTAAATCTTTAATGCCACACTTCATCTAGATCAGCTAGATGGCAAAAAGCAAGAGACACCGTTATCCATCCCTTAACAAAAACAAAGTGCATTTCGGTATTCACAAGCACTTCAGAGCAAACACTGTGAATAATTCAAGTAAGCCATTCTCGTATTGTGATATTACAGGGAGATCACTTTGTACGGGTTTATGGGCCTTCACATAACATGCTGCTAAATGGACCTTTTCTACGGATGCTAAAATAAATCCATTTGCAGTCCTGAAGTCTTCTTTACTGTTACATTTTATTCAGTCACATTAACTGTTTTGAATAGAATAAAATAGGATGCAAAATATGATGATGTAAAAGATGTTCTAGGGGGTTACTCTATAAAAACGTTTTTACTTCACAATTAAATTACTCTAACTGATATAACCAAATATATTCATGTTGAGTCAATGCACTAAATAATTATGTTTACATTTCACCTAATCATCTCGCCATGTGGCAGATAACTACATTATTTATAACATAGAAGGACTATATAGGAGAACACTATATACTATATAGAGAATAAAACAGCTTGTTCAAGGTCATAAACGTTCTTTGCACATTTTTTACAATATAAAAGGCAGAAATTTCATGTACAGAATAAAGAAAAAGATTAAGTGCAAAATTCAAAAAAAAAAAAAAAAAAAACATTTAACTGGATCTCACACTAGCTAATACATATTTGTTGCAACCTTGTTGCAACCTTTCTTGCCTCTGAAACAGCTTCCCTTTTTGGCTGACATCACTAAAGTATGTCGCTTTTCCCATGACCTACACTCTTAAAAATAAAGGTGCTTCAAAAGGTTCTTCAAGCGATACCATAGAAGAACCATTTTTGGTTCCACAAAGAACCATTCAGTCAAAGGTTCTTTAAAGAACCATCTCTTTCTTACCTTTTTATAATCTGAAGAACCTTCTTTCGCCACAAATAACCTTTTGTCAAACAGAAAGGTTCTTCAGATGTTAAAGGTTCTTTATGGAACCATTTAGACAAAAAGGTTCTTCTATGGCATCGTGAAGCACCTTTATTTTTAAGAGTGTAAATGAGGAAAACAGGAACAGTTCTACTTTTTTAAATGAATTAATTATTTTTTAAAAATTGGAAACATATTACAAAAACGTAAAATGGATTGTGCACCTTTACACACATCTAATTTTGATGTTATCCCATTTCCAGGTTAGCTGTCAAACATCTTACAGTGTGTTTTCATTATAAATGACATTGATTAAATAGCTAATTTCTAGGTTACCATTTACATTTACTGCCAGCTAAAATGAGTTATCTATAGTCAATTCACAATTTCTCAAAAATCACAATTTATTCATTGTTTATTAATCTCTTTCACTGCTTCACTCAATATGATCCACTTTTGTGAAACAATAACCCTCTAGAAAATAAATTGTCCTTCTCTGCAGAAAAAAGCAACATACTCATAAAAGAGACATGAATGTTCAAACACAGCTTCCCTTCTAATTATTTTGAGCACACACACATACACATTCACACTCCTGCACAAATAATACCAAATACATTAATAGCCAATTAACTGCAGGCCTAACCAATAAAAGGAATGTGAATTTGGCCCTGAAATCCCTTGTTGCTAGGAGACAGAGACACTATGATAGTGAGTGCACTAGTTTGTCTGTAATTTGCACGCTGCTCCAGAACTGTTAATATATGATCTACCCACAATCCAACTACTATGCACCAGAGAAAAACTGACATGAGCCTTTCTAATAGAACGACTCAATTTAAGGGCCATACTGTTGAAATCCAAAAAAAAAAAACAGGTTGTGAACGAGGGTCACTTTGTCAATTAAGATGCTGATGAACTAGAACGAAAGTCCTCATGAGTAAAATAAAATCCAATTTCATTTTGAACAGGCATATGTTAGGATACTTCTTAAATGTGTTAAATTACAATATAAAATTGGAAAAAAAAACTTTAAAAAGTCTCCAAACATCCTAAGTCTCCACCCGCATCAATGACCTTCATTCTGATAAAAGAAAGACATACTTAAAAAAAATATTTTTAGAAAGTATTATGGCACTTCATAACCACTTCTTAATACTCTTTAGAGAATATGTTTTACAGATTTATGACTCAGAAAGCATGACCAAAATGTGGGGGAAGAACATTACAAAATAGATCAGATTTGACTGAATTTCTTTGCAGGGTCACTTGCTTTTCAGGATTTTAGAAGTTGACACCCTGATGCCGTGAGTTTTCAGCTAGGATATATTTAATCAATTACTGCCTTAAAAATGAATAAACTTTCAGTGCGGTGGCCTAGTAGTTAGCGAACAGGTTACGTCACGTTGGTGTTCGTGTGCAGGCCCAGACAAAGTCTTCTCTTTGGGGACCTGGAATGAAATCGCATGTTCATTTATTTAAAAAATGGCCTAATCTGTTTATGCTTTCAGCCACTAGTAAGAATGCCGTACTCTCAGCTCTGTTCACCATGTTTAAATCCATTCCACATAGTTTCTCTGATTTCCCCTTATTTCCTTATTCTGCTCCCAGTGAAGCCTTCCACCTCTTTCTCTGCATAATTGTCCATCCTTCCAGCTCTATTATATGAGAAAAACTACAATAGTGTTTTATGTAACTTTGGAATTCAGCATGTAAATATGATGACTTAATTTCTGTCATTTAGAACCCGATTGCTGAACTTTCTAACTGTGTCAGTACACGAAACCACACAAGTGAATGAGAACATTAAGTGATTCAAACTGAGTTTATAGAAGTTTATTACTTAGGATTAACCTTAGCCAGAATATTTGAGGAATACCAATACAAAGCGTCCTGCAAATGCAGTAAAAATCTCATGTCAATTAAGCTTTGTAATCAGGATGTCATTTATTATGTAAAAAGTAGATACAGTTGGAAAGACTCTAGAAAGGTCTTTGCCCTCAGCTTTGATGTTCCACACTGATTTTTATTTTATATGGGTTTTTTTTCTTAATTTTATTATTATTGTTAATTTTATTTTTATTGAGTAGCCAGTTAAAATGTGTTTCTATTTTCACTGTGGTAAGAAAAATATTTGTTCACTAAAACCTTACAGACCATAAATTTGTTCCCAGAAGTTACTGGGTTATGAGTAAGTCAATGTGTTTCATCAAAAACGTCTTGAGTGCTACTGAAGGAACAGATTTATTCACCATTGATCTAGTCTATGCTTACTACAAAAGGAAATTAAAACAGCTCTCACTATGTGTTTTAGGCATTATAAACCAAAATTGGCCAATATAGAGGATTTAAAGGATTAATTCACCAAAAATGAAAGTTCTGTCATCGTTTACTCACCCTCACGTTGTTCTAAACTGAATGACTTTGTCCATCATAGACCAGATGTTAGGCAGGATGTTCACACTTCTCTTTTCCATATAATGTAAATTATGGTGATGGTAAATAAATGCAAAAGAGCATCAATAGAAATGATCAATATACAGTATATAAGGTCAGAAACATTATTTTTTTTTCAAAGTACTTTAATTTATTGAGGATGCTCTGAATCAATCAAAAGTGACAGTGAAGACATTTACAGTGTCTAATATGCTGATATGGTTCTCAACAAACATTTCTCAATGTAATAATTAAATTCTGTTCTTTTGAACTTTCTATGTATCAAAGAATATGAATAGAAAGTTCTAAAGAACAGCATTTATTTGAAATACAAATTTTCATCAAAATGTTTTCAACATTGATTATAATGTCTTGAGCACCATATTTCTGAATGGTCATGAGACATTAAAGAAGCACATCACAGATATAAATTCAATTTTTAAATATAAACAGTTAATAAAATAGAAATAGAAAACCGGTAATTCTAAATTGCAATTATATTTCACAATATTATTGCTTTTACTGTATTTTTTTAAATCAAACAGATGCAGTCTTAATGAACATAACTATAATAAGACTTCTTTCAAAAACATGTATGTAGATACCAAACAGAAAAGTAGCTGATTGGGTTTTGGAATCGCAGTCTATTCTTTCATTTAGACTGAAAAGAAAACAGGTTCACTCTCTCTCTCACACACAAGCTCTTAAATTTTGTCTGTGGAGCATCAATCAGTCCTTCTTTATGTGACCGAGTTCTTTGTCCAGCTTGACGGGCTGAAGTGCATCCAACTTGATCTCCTATCTTTTTCATCCGTTCAATGAATAAAACTTTAGTTTAAGTTCAGACTGTCCTCATTTTTAATAAACAATGCTCTGATGTTCAAAAACACTGCATTCAGTTCCCCTCGTTTAACTCTCACAAGTGCAATATCTAGCAAATTAAAAAGATAATTAACACTCAACAGCATTTTCTCATTACCCATAACACACTGTGCCTTGAGTATGCTCGGAACCCCCTACCCCTTATATTACTAGTCAAGCCACCACTCAAATCGAGAGCAGATCCTAGAAGTGATTGCGGTTCGGAGCATAATCCATGTTTTAGCACTGCTGTTATCGCCCTCCACAGAGCTTCTCATGAGATCACATCTCAGCAAACAACCTCGCATTCATTATGCCCAAAGTGCAACACGGCAACCGCATAAAAAGCACCAAAGAGGAACAACGGTGTACTTTCTCGAACTGCCAAAAAACATCATCGCTAACAGAATTACAATCTTCGCCTACGCATTCTTGTTAATCCAAAAAAACAACACGCAGCTTAAGATGTTAATCACAGGTTTAATAAGGCTGAGGGTGTGACAGAGGGGCAGAATCAAACTGAGGTGAAATGTAGAGATAAGAGGAAGGAAAAATGAGAGAAAAAAAAAAACGAAACTGTGCAAATGATGGTTATGAGAAGCATTTTTAATAGGCCAGCTTTTCTGTGAGAGAGCCCCGCTGTTTTGATACTCAGACACTCATAAATCACAGTGACCCAAAACAATGACTGATCTTCCTGAATCTCTCACGGCAGCGTTTGGCTTTCTTAACCTGTGTCTGCTGCTAACTTTGGCAAATGGAACGAGAGGAGTGAAAGAAAGAGGAAAAAGAGAAAGCAGGGCCGTCCGTTTCAAGCGCAACGAGATGCGTCTGAAATAGAAGCGTGTTGTTATTCCAGAGTAACAATGAATTTGGCTGTTTTTATGCAACCTCTCCTCGATCACTGTTCACTCCATCACCCTCTCAGAAAAAGCCAGAAAGACACCCAGAGGAAAACTGTATTCCTCAGAGGTTGCTTCTTCAAAGCTCAGGAAATTGTTCATTTTAGGGTAAAGTGTTTAATTTCTGCGCTACTAACATACGAATTTCATAAATAATTATTGTTTTCAAACAGATTTCCCCGAATACACAAACTTACCCTGCCCCAAACTCACGCCATTGGTTGAGCCACTGTTGTTGTGCCAAAAAAATTATAGATCTGTTGAAATCTAAGAGTATCACCCGAAAATAAAAAATTTACTTACCCTTAGGCCATCCAAGATGTAGATGAGATCAGTGAATAGGTGCTGTCAGAATGAGAGTCCACAGATGATAAAATCACAACTCCAGTTCATCAATTAACATCTTATTAAGTGAAAAGTTGCGTGTTTGTAAGAAACAAATCCACCATTCAAAGATTTTTAACTTCAAACCATTGCTTCTGGCTAAAATCGAGTCCTCTATCCATAATACTGCAGTCTCAAGTGAAAAAAGTAATCTAATCTGAATCAGGAGAGGAATACGCACAGATCAAGCACCTTTTACAAGCAAAAACAAACAGTTCTTAACCAATATGTTGGTGGATTTTAATGTTAGAGGACAACAGGGAATGGACTTTTTTCCACTGGAGGAAGCGTTATTATGGATTATCAACTCTATTTTGGCCAGATGGTTTAGAGTTAAAATGCTTTAATGATTGAGGGTAAATTTTCAGCATATTTTTGGGAGAACTTGATGTGAACAGATCTTAGATCACTTGTTCTTCAAGTGCTAAATAAGAAACGTTTGAGTTCATATTGAAATCTGGCAATTGTCTCCATTTGATCTCTATGTCTAGGAGAAACACTTGATATATCAAATAGATCTTGTTTGTGATTTTCTTTTCTTTTGGGCAGACACAAACATTTTAGAAGCAATTCTGTTAAAGTGCCCCTATTATGCCATTTTTAAGGTTGCTAATATTGTTTTATGAGTCTCTTAAAACAGGTTTACATGCATGCAAGATCAAAAAACAAAAGTTTCTCAAAAATTCGATTTAATTTTACCTAATTTCTAAATTACTTATAAACGACTCGTGCAAAGCAGTTCAAAGAATCAGTCTCTCTAAACCCTTCCATTCCATGAGCCCTCACTGCTGTGATTGGTCAGATGGCACAGTCCTTTGTGATTGGTCTACTGCGTACAACACGTGTCGGAAACAAAACGCCCATTGCCATGATGGAATGACAGCCCTGGAGACTTGTCAATACATAGAAAAGATGGTACTGATTGTACCTTACCAATTCGAGCTGTAGTCTGATGATGAAACGGTTGAACTGGCTGATCGACAAGAGATTCGCAAGCATGACTGGAGCAGGACGTTTCTCAGTGGTAAGCGTCAAGTGTTAACAAGTTTGTGGTAATTATAAGATGTGATAAAAAAAATTTACTCTCACAGCGTAGGATACAGCGTCTTCTCAACATGATGTTAACCACATGGAAATTTTACTGTTTGTGGGCGGGCAAGTTGGAGATGTAGAATGTGGGCAGACATTACGCAAATGTGTTACTTCGTGACGTAGAACCGTAACAGAATAAGATTCGAATTCCTGACTAATCGTTTAGGCGATTGAGAGCCGACTCTTTTTTTTGATAGGCAATAACTTTATTTATCGTGCACTGTCGGCTTCACAACTTTGCAGATAGTTTATGTTCACATACAGCTACATGACACACTGCATGAAAGGAAATATTCGAAAAAGCATGATAGAGGCACTTTAACCAAGTCTGGTTTAGTACAAATGCTGGGTCGAAAAATAAGTTAATTTGTTTCAACATTTGAAGAAAATTGCCTCTAAAATCTATGTTTGAAAAACGGGCAGATGCAGAGCCAGGCAGGAGACAGGTTTTTTAGATGCAATGCAAATATTCCTCTGGCTGTATTTATGTACAAGTTATAGATTTGCAGATTCCATTTCAACGCAGTCCTGTGATGTCGACATAAACTGTGCTTTGTCTTAACACGTCAATTCGAATTCCTGACTAATCGTTTAGGCGATTGAGAGCCGACTCTTTTTTTTGATAGGCAATAACTTTATTTATCGTGCACTGTCGGCTTCACAACTTTGCAGATAGTTTATGTTCACATACAGCTACATGACACACTGCATGAAAGGAAATATTTGAAAAAGCATAATAGGGGCACTTTAACCAAGTCTGGTTTAGTACAAATGCTGGGTCGAAAAATAAGTTAATTTGTTTCAACATTTGAAGAAAATTGCCTCTAAAATCTATATTTGAAAAAACGGGCAGATGCAGAGCCAGGCAGGAGACAGGTTTTTTTAGATGCAATGCAAATATTCCTCTGGCTGTATTTATGTACAAGTTATAGATTTGCAGATTCCATTTCAACGCAGTCCTGTGATGTCGACATAAACTGTGCTTTGTCTTAACACGTCAATCCTTTTTCCGACTGTTTCTCTTTGTCTCGTCTTTGATGAGGCTCTCTCAGCGAGTTCACTTTAGGTTTCTCTCATCCCTCTCTTTTTTGAACTTCTGCATCTTTCTCTGCCTGCTTCTTTTAAACATGAAAGCTGCCTCTCCCTTCCCACCTGCCAGTCTCTCATATTTTCTGACTGAACATCCATTTTTCTTTTTGTTTCTTCACTGTTTTATATGCAGGTCTCTCTTCTCACCTTCTCTCTCACTTCACCTCTACCTCATTCACCTCCTTCACTTTATTCCACATTTTCTTTATCTCTTCCATTCTAGCTCTATGACAGGTTTACCCATCTTAAAATTCTCAGTCCATACACATTGTGCATGCACACAAACATAGCCATTACTAATGGGAGGAAAGGTGGGGATGATTCCAGAGGCCCACAGATACAGTATGAGAAGATCACAACAATTACAGCAAGACTGATGTAGGATCTGGTATAATTAATTAAAAAAAATTCCACAATGGAAATGTACCTGCTTCATAATACTGATATAACAACAACAGTTCAAAGAGGTCCTATTATGCTCTTTTACAAAGTCTAAAGTTTGTCTGCCTTGGGAAAGCTAGCGTGTCTCTGACATAGTGATAACACTTGTTACCTTCTCTAGTGCAGCTCAACCAGGTCTCGTCCCATTCATCGGTATTTGTGACATCACAAATCCCGGAAAATATGCGTTGTAGTCCATACGAGTCGTTCGTTGTAGTTTTTGAAAAGTGATTTCTGTTATATAAAATATTTCCTTTTGAAGTGGACTTTGAGATTTGTAACTTTGCAGATCTTTTTTATGCTCAAACAGCAACATTACAGACTAACTAAAGCTTTAAAGGGGTCCTATTATGTTCTTTTACAAAGTCTTGATTTTGTTTTGGGGGTGTACTAGAACATGCTCTCATGCTTGGTGGTTCGAAAAACACATTATTTTTCATATAATTTACATTATTAAAATACCTTTCTCTCCAGCCTGGCACAAACGGCTTGATTAGTTCCGGCTTTGATGAAGGTCC
>NW_015505804.1:32262-78772 GCF_001515645.1 Sinocyclocheilus grahami | reverse complement strand
CGTGATGCGTTTCTGGTCTCAAATTGTAGCTTTTTACTTCTTACAGTTTATAAATGTGTGAATTTCTGTCATTATGGTTCTTTTCCATAACACTGAATGTTGTAACAAAGGTAACAAAGAGTTGGTTATTATTATTAAGTCTCTTTCCGGCTCAGACTGCATTGGTTAAAGCTTATGGGGCTGTCACGTGATGAACGAACGACTCGAAAAGCCCAAAGACTCGAGAGATGAACTAATCAATTCTCTTTCCGGCTCAGACTGCATTGGTTAAACTTATGGGTCTGTTACATGTTGAACAAATGACTCGGAAAAACCAGAAGACTCGAAACAGGTGAACTACTTGACTAATTCCAGTACAGAACCTATATGATGTTGCGCATGCACGACTGAACGAATCACTCCCCAAGACGACTCTTTCTTCCCGAGTCACATTAAAGATTCGTTCAAAATGAACGTTCGGCGTCCTTAAACTTAAGCCGTTCGGCATCTGTCCGCGGCGCCCAGCTATGTCGTGTTATATTTGTAAGAATTGTTCTAGACCAGCGGTTCTCAATTCCAGTCCTCGTGTACCCCCGCTCTGCATGTTTTGCACATCTCTCTTTGTTAAAACACATGATCATCTCGTTAGAAGTGAGCTCCGTGCATGAACTGTGTTCCGATTGACATGATCCCTACACAGTGTCCATTGCTCCCTGCTCCCTGAGCAGGGGAAATCCGTTCACTTCAGAATATTCATTTACAGATTTGTGCTGTGCCGCTGCCTGCAGCGTCTTCACACACAAACGAAACTTACTAGAGAAGCGTGAAGTGGGACATAATATACCTCTGTAAATAAATACAATTTAAATTCACGTCTCGCACACTTAAATGCCCTTTGTATGCAACATATACGCTCCCTTCAAACTGGAATCATGGAGGAATATCCGGTAATGTCCACTTCGCAGGGCACTTACAGTCAAATATAACAAATGTATGAAGCAATAAGAGAAACATACAAAATGAGCAGAGCGGGGGTACACGAGGACTGGAATTGAAAACCGCTGTTCTAGACATGCCAGAAATTTTACGCTACAGCACAGCATCTCTTCTTCTTCATTTTCTCTGATGCACTAACTGTGCAGCAGCACTTCTTCTTCATAGTCTCATCTGATGCACTCACTCAACCAAGCGTTCTAACCAGAACCTCGCCCCTCCCCACCCCCCAACCATTCGAATTTCTGTAGGCGGGAATTATTTGTAATGAAATTCTAATGAGCCGCTTTGTGATATCACAAAGCCCGGAAAACAAACACAGTAGTCCAAACGAGCCGTTTGTTGTAGTTCTTGATAAGGGATTTTTAAAAAACGAAATATCTCCCTTTGGAGTGGACTTTGAGATTTGTAACTTTCAAGATCTTTTTAATGCCCAAACACACACACTACACACTGACTAAAATTAAAAAAGTGAAAAAGCATAATAGGACCCCTTTAACATAAACAGTTATCAAAAGTGTATGTTGGATAATTTTTGTCTATTATGACTAGCCACAGAATGTTCTGATATGTTCCAGAAAGCACTAGAATATTGCAGACTATTCTAAATATTACTGCAGGAAAAATGGGCAAGTGAAAAGATTCTTAGTGACAAGGGCCAAGTAGTGATGGCTAGATGACTAGGTCTGATCATCTCCAAAATGACAAGTATTGTGGGGTGTTCCTGTTATGCAGTGATTAGTACCTACCAAAAGTGGTGCAAGAAAGGACAACCAGTAAACTGGCATCAGGGTCATGGGCATCAATTCTTGTGGGAGCGAAGGCTAGCCCATCTAGTCCGATAACACAGAAGAACTACTTCCGCTACTGTAGCTGGAATGGTTTAAGGAACATGAAAAAGAGTTCAAGGTGTTGCCTTGGCCTCCAAATTCCCCATATCTCAAACCAAGTGAGCATCTATGGGATGTGCTGGACTAACAAATCCAATCCATGGAGACCCCATCTTACAACTTGCAGGACTTAAAGGATCTGCTGCTAATGACTTGGTGCCAGATACTACAGGACATTCACATTCAGATGCATCAGAGCTGTTTTGGCAGCACAAGGGGGACCTACATGAAGGGATTTTAATGTTGTGGCTGATCAGTGTAAATGGCAAGAGCTGGCTGAAAATCACCAGTTCTTATCTGATTGGCTAGCTTCATGCAACTTCCATAAATTGAGGTTCATCTCACCCTGGAAACAATGTCATAGTTTAAATGGTACCAGGTTGATACTACAAACCCGATTCCAAAAAAGTTGGGACACTGTACAAATTGTGAATAAAAACAGAATGCAATGTGGAAGTTTCAAATTTCAATATTTTATTCAGAATACAACATAGATGACATATCAAATGTTTAAACTGAGTGTCTCACTTTCAACATTTGATATGTTTTCTATATTCTATTGTGAATAAAATATAAGTTTATGAGATTTGTAAATTCCTTTTTTCCATTCCTTTTTTACTCACAATTTGTACAGTGTCCCAACTTTTTTGGAATTGGGTTTGTAAGTAAACTAGACACTGATTGCCACAATACATCTTGTGATTTTTTGTGAAATTTTTCTTTCCAATATTTCACACATTTCAAACACTGCGACACACTGCTTATATACTCTGCTAACAATACAGCAAAACCCAGAGTCCATCATGACAGAGAGTTGTGGATGAACCAGCACTACTTACACACTTACATTTCATAAGTTTTTATTTATTATTATCAACACTGAACTGGTGTGAGAAACTATAGTGGGTATAATATAATTCACTCAGCACTGAACAGTTGAACAGTAAATTCACATAAATTCTAACCGTCCTATCTCTCTCTCTCTGAGTTATAATGAGGGTCACATTCAGCAATGAAATGCTGTAGAAGTTTGCAGATAAGAGTCTGGAGTTGCATTGCTGTATTTGAGATAAAGTAGTAGTGATCTGTTTGATCTAAAGCAAGCCTGTAATGTGAAATGAGCGTCTATCTATTCTTTAGCAGTCGCAGTCCGCCCAACTGAATGTGCGCCATGGCAGTAAGAGTGTTGCATGACTGAATAAAGCATATCTACCTATTCTTATACGCAGTTCAGAGCTGCTCTGGAGCACATTGTTTATTCATACACAACAGAAAGTTCAGATAAAATATGACCTCACTGTATGTCATAAACATCAATAGATAGCCAAAGAGGAAAGAGCATGACCCATAGCAGCTTAAGGCTGTTAAAATCATGAATATTCCCAAAGGAAAGAAATATTGCAATGAGGCTGAATGGAAAGCAAAAAAAGACATTTTAACACACAATACAACATGCTTCCAGTAACAAGCAATTTGAACTGAAACCGCATATGACAAAAGAACCTATGTGATGTTTAACATACAGTAATGTGGAGCAGGCACGTGCAGAAGGGGGGGCTTTGGGGGCTCAAGCCCCTGCCCTTTTTCAAAATTATTAAAAAGTGCCCCTCTCAGACAAATAGCAATGATATTGTGGTCAATAAAACAAAATGCATTTGAATTATAATTAACATGACAATGTGTACAAAACAGTAAATAATCGTTTACAAGTCGGAACATTCCTTATTTTTACATATCTGTCAATCTGAGGCGTTGCTATGGATTGCTGGTGTTTTGCTTGACTGACTGATATTTCACAAGTCTGTTCGGAAACCTAGACTCTCAAGCCATATATGGTTCTTTCAGTGAGTGGGTCGACAGAAGGAAAAAAATTAACCAAACAATATTTTACACTTTTTTTCATCAATAATCAAAGCTAGTGTGTCGGTTTAATAAAAAATCCATATAGCCTATTATATATTTTAGAATATTACACAATTCATCAATGCCCATTTCTCATGTATAATAGGCTACACCAACCAATCATGATCTGGCACAAGTTCAAATTTCATAGGGCAATAATGTGAAGTAGAGCGGTTTTCCGTTCTTATTCATAAATCGGTTGAAAATGATATGGGACAGGTGAGCTTATTTGTGGAGTGATCTGGATCTGCGTGCGGTTTGTCTCATTTTATAAATCAAATTACATCGCTGAGAAAATGGATGCTAAATGATTACAAAAGGACTGCACAAAACCGTGCAGCGCCAAAAGTTGCAATAATGGTAATCAGTATTCAATTCACTTATATTTACTTATGATAGGCTACACCATTTACTATTTCCTGAAACTATCATAGCTTATGAAGCCCAAGTGCCACCTACAGGCATATTATGTGAAGTGCAGGCTGGCAAAATGGTGACGTGAAAGGACTTTATTATATTACCATTTTTGATAATTATGCAGCATTATGAATGTGTCTTATGCTCATCAAGCCTGCATTTACTTGATCAAAAATACAGAAAAAAACTGTAATATTGTGAAATATTATTACAATTTAAAAGAATGTTTTTTAAATATACTTTAAAATAGAATTTATTTCTGATGCAAAGCTGAATTTTCTGCATCATTAGCCTACTCCAGTCTTCAGTGCATGTTCCTTCAGAAGAACTAATTCTAATATGCTGATTTATTATTAATATTTGAAACAGTTGTGCTGCTTATTTTTTAATTTTTAATTTTTTTGTAACCTTTGATACTTTTTTGGGGTTCGTTGATGAATAAAAAGTAAAAAAGAACAGCATTTATTTAAAATAAAGATGTTTTCTAACAATATAAATATTTATTATCACTGTTTATATTAATTTAACAAATCCTTGCTGAATAAAAACTAATTTCTTCAAAAAATAAAAAAATAAAAATACTGACCTCAAGCTTTTGAATGGTAGTGTATATTTTTACAAAAGTTATATTTTAAATAAATGCTGTTTCTTTTAAAAAAAGTGTATTCATCAAAGAATCCTTAAAAAAAGTATCACATGTTTCCAACATTGATAATAAATCAACATTGCATAAAATGGATTTTAAAGTATATAAACATTTTCATCAAATAAATGCAGGCTTCATGACCGTAAGTGACTTGCAAAAATATAAAATAGTAAAGTATCCAAACTTTTGACTTATAATTGTTTTGTTTTGTTTAATTGCCCCTATTTTAGGCTACATTTGCGCCCCTGCCCCTGAGGAACTCTCTGCACGTCCCTGATGTGGAGTGGGATTCTGGTGAACAAGCTGGTTTCAAACACACCAAGATCCCAAAGCCAAGATACCGAGTCTACAATCCAGACATTTTATTATGATCTCAACAAAGTTGAATTATTCTACCCACATAATTTTATAGCTCTAAATGGCTCCTTATTTCAGAAGAAGCATCTGAAACTGAGTTTGGACATAACTGACAAACCTTCTGAGATATAGGAGAGTAACTTTTCAACAATAAAATGTTCTTCTCTGCTGAAGACTTAATTAAAGCAATATGTCCTCATTCCATATGGTTCCAAAGCATCATCTCTTTAGAGTTATATTTAGTTTGAGGTAGGCAGCAGTGTCCGATCTGAGTATCCTTGGCGATGTTTGTGTGAGTACCGGCTGATTTTCTGATAAAAGCCTTATTGAACTTTAGCCCAGTGTAGATTAGATTAAATCTTTCCCTAATTATCTCAATGATTGCACTCAACTGCCAACACAGTTTTTTTTCTCTGTTTTAGCACCTTGTCTGTGTGTACAGTATTTGTATATAACAGATAAAATACAAAGAATGCAAAGATGACGTACTAAAATGCCCATCCACTCCAGGACTTTGTTTTTCCCGAGGTCCCGTTCGCTTTGTTCAAAGAGGGCTGCTAGATAAGAGAACACCCACATGACTTTTCCTTACTTTAAATTCAATGTATTAAATTATACTCTTATTTAGGATCTGTCAATGTAACACATTTTTTAGAACAAGTACATTTAAGTACATTTAAGATTGTGTGCCATTCAGAATTGAATTAAAGTAGCAAACAGGATGCATATAAAGAAGCACAACTAAATTGAAATGAAATGGAGGGAAAGACACAACCACAATAGAATGACTGATAGAACTACAGACAGAGACCAATAGATGGACAGAGGGATAAAATGATGGAATGAAGATACAACTACAGACATACAGACAGAACGATGGATGGATGGATAAAATGACAGGATGATGATATAACTACAGGTATAGACAGAATGATGGGTGGATGGATAAAATGAGATGATGATGATAGAACTACAGATGGATGGATGGATGGAAGAATGGATAAATGACATGATAGTGATAGAACTTCAGAAATATAGGCAGGAGGATGGATGGATGGATAATACGACAGGACGATGATAGAACAACAGATGGATGGATGGATGGATGATGGAAGAATGGATAAAATGACTGGACAGAGATAGAACTACAGAAATATACACTGTAAAACGATTACTGTGAAATTTACAGCAACTTGCTGGCAGCAATTGACAAGTAAGTTGCTGTAATATATTCCACAGTATGCTGATTGTAAGCTTAATCACAGTAACTTACTGTAAATACTGTAATTTTTATTACAGTGATAATAACAGTACCATAATTGCAATCAGAGTAATAGCATGCTGTATTTTTTAACACAGAAAATAGTATTTTAATATTACTGTGTTAATTGTGTGTAGTGTAAAAGGAAGACACCGTTTTTGCTACAAAAATAACATTTATTGACTTTAAAATGTGAAAATACATAATTTATTTTTCAGTCAGTAAACACTTTTTATTTTGCATAAACCTAAACATTTATTTTTTTAACTATAAAATCTTTTGTGACTGACTTTGTTCCAGTATAGGGTATATGTCAAACATCACAAGACAAACCAGAAAACAGTACTATATCAGTGAGAAGAAAAAAAACAAAACATTTATATATCAATCTTCATACAGTTGCAGTCAAAAGTTTACATATACCCTGCAGAATCTGCAAAATGTTAATTATTTTACCAAAATAAGAGGGATCTGTATAACTGTATGATTTTGAGATCCATCTTTTCACACTGAGGACAACTGAGGGACTCATATACAACTATTACAGAAGGTTCAAATGCTCAGTGATGCTCAAGAAGGAAACACAATGCATTAAGAGCACATTTGGAATTTGAATATCAGGGTAAATTTAGCTTTTGTCTTCTGTGAAACATGTAGCTTCTGAGGGGCAGTACTAAATAAAAAAATATATTATATTTAAGCAAAATAAGAAAAATGTACACATCTTGAAAAGTTTTCACCCCCCGAAGGCTATCTTCATGGCAAAATACACATAATTGTTACAATACAAGTTACATAAACAAAATAAAAACCAGGCAAACAATAATTAAAGCAGTTAAAATGTTTTAAATTGCATGATACAAATTCTAAAATCTTTTCTGATAAAACCTTACAAAAGTCTCTAGTCATGTATTCAAACACTATCCTTCAACATTATTAAAGGGTAAGTTCAACAATTTTCAATCCATTTTGTATTGTTACAATGCTGGTAACATATGTAAAAGAACAATGTTTATTCTTTCTCCGAGATACCCAGTTTATTTTAAACAGCATTTTTTCATGCTTTTTTTGTCCTTTTGTCAAAACTCGTCATATCATTTTGCATCATCCTGCAGAGTGTTGCTTACAAATAAAAGTGGATATATAGGTACACATAACTCAGAGAAAGAGTAAATATTGTTCATTTACAGATATTAGAGACGTTGCAATAATACAAATCAGGTTGAAAATCACCATGTGCACCACATAAGGATAATATTTGTCAGTTTTGAGTGTCCATGTACAGTTGCCGTCATCTGAAGTCTTTATGAGTGTTGGCGTCATCTGAAGTCTTCACAAATCAAACTGGATCCAATCTGGAGCTGGCCTAATCTCTAGTAACCTTGGGATGGGCATCCTGAGATAGAAACAAAAATTCAAAAGAAGAAAGTTTAGCATAGCTGCTGTTCATATTATTTCAGACAAAAGATTATTTCTTTCATCACATATAACTGGAGTGCAAGGTTATCAGATGTGTTGTGTGAATACTTGGCTAAAAATGTGTATTTTAATCTAATTTAAACTAAAAGAGTGTCTGAGCACCAAACATTATCAGGAAGGCCATTTCAAAGTAAAATACCAAATAGCTCTACTTCCATTGGTGGACTTTGATAAATCCTGGGTATTATCAATAGGCCAGAATTTTGTGACCTCATTATAGGCCAAGCACCATAGCTGCTGCTGCCCCCATTTGTGCTAATTTTGCTGTATAGTATATATCTAGTTTAATCACAAGAAGGTGTAATATGAGCACATCCAAAAAGGTGCTCAATCACATGAAACACTTCACCTATCAATAAAACAAAAATCGGCTCACTGCCACTAATGCTCTCAAAAAATCTGTTTATTGATGAAGTGTTTCATGAAATGCATTATTTGTCCTCATTATTTGGGGAACAGGCCGTCTCTTTATGGACTTCACATGCCACATTATCATTTAAGTGGGTGGAACATCATAACTGTAATTTACACTACCGTTCAAAAGTTTGGGGTCTGTACGATTTTTTCGTCTTTGAAAGAAGTCTCTTCTGCTCTCTTCTGCTGAAGTAAAAACGGTACTATTGTGAAATATTATTACAATTGAACACAACAGTTTTCTATATGAATATATTGTGAAATGTAATTTATTTCTGTGATCTAAGCTGAATTTTCATAACTTCAGTCTTCAGTGTCACATGATCCCTCAGAAATCATTCTAATATGCCGATTTACTGCTCAAGAAACATTTCTGATTATTATCAATGTCTTACGATCAATTATCAAAATTTAGAGCGAACTGTATAACGCAGTAATGAAATTAAAGTGTATTTGAACTGTATTGTATTGTATTATAATAACCAAAAGACAATCAATGCGTTGTGACAGCTGAAATGTTACTAAAGTGTAACCATTAGCCTAAATAACAAACATTAAGCATATGAGTCTGATATCCTTTCGCCTGATTACCTTATGTTCTGACGCAGTTTTGCTAAGAAATGATGCCGTTTAGTCTGTGGCGTGAAGCCATTTTAACAGATATCTGAATACTGACGCAGAGCTTTGGCGATGTCCTAAACTGTGCCCCGTGTGATTAATAAAAACATAGTCCTCTGAAAAATGTCGTGCAGTTTTAAAGTCTTACCTGTTGCTGCCTTTTCTTTCAGTTTTAAAGCAAGATCCTCGCACGGTATCTAGCAAGAGAAAAATGAATACGCGGCTTCAAACGGCTAATCCACAAACATACACAGACACAATTCCAGATTTATTTTTATCCAGCAGTGTTAATCCTTTACTGAACTAATGACGTTATCAATAAAATGTTGCCAGGAATGAAAATATATAAAAATTTCATACGTTTTTTTGTAATAATATTGTAACAACGCACCGTTGTTCTATCGAACGTGGGGCTGACCAGAGCTAAGCTAGGCTATTAGATTTTTGCTAAGTTAATTGCTAACAGGTTGCTAGCATTTATACGCGAGACTTTTACTATGGTTAGTGGAAAATGCGAACACTCGCGTCCCATACGCCGCACGACCATGAGTATCTCTGTGAACAGAAGCACAGACAGAACAAAACAGCAGGAGGCAGTGCTGTCATCTTTTCTCCTTTTATTCCGAGCACAGAATAAGATCTACACAAGCAAGGCCATATCGCCAAGTCCTTCCTCGACACATCTCTCTCCATGACGGTAACATCCACACTTTTTATAACAAGGCAGTAAATGAACCAAACCCACCCGAACTAGCTTAAACATAAACACACATAACATTTCTAACACAAAAACCCAACCATCTTGCTTAACTAACACGTAATTCCACTCTAAACGAATACCCATAATGCACCTGGCTGCTAGCGCTCACTGCTGGGTCATTACATTACCCCCCACCAAGAGGGTTAGTGTCCCCACAACCCTATTCTCCCATAACAAAATCCAGCAAATGTCCTGGCCGGCGTCGAACACGCTTCGACCTCCCTGATGTTCTACCCCCAGCGCCAGGCTCATCCCTGAGTCCATCATTGTCCGTCCCGGCGCTGGGAGTGGATGGTGGGGAGCCGCCCTGGCTTCCACCATTCTTTTGCTCTGGGGCCAGCGGGTGGTATGGTGCTAACCGATCCTTATGAAGCACCACCCGTCTACCCCTTCCTGGCATTCGGACCCGAAAGACCACCTCCGAAATTTGGTCCAGAATCTCCCCGGGTCCCTGCCAATGATGAGTCAGTTTGGGTGACAACCCCCGCTTCCTCTGGGGGCAGAACACCCACACTCTGTCCCCTGACCCAAGGGTAGGCCCATGGGCCCGGGCATCGTACGCCCACTTCTGGCAGGCTCCAGCGTCCTCTAGAGCCTCTCTGGCCAGTTGATGGACTGTGCTCAGACGCTCCTTCAATCGCCGGAAGTAGTCCAGTTCTGGGCCACCAGCAATCTCCGGCTCGGGGGGTGACCCGAACACCAAATCCACTGGTGTGCGGAGCTCCCTCCCAAACATCAGCGCCGCCGGTGTGCACTGGCTCGACTCTTGCACTGCTGTCCTATACGCCCACAGGGCAAGGGGCAGATGCTGGTCCCAGTCTCTCTGGTGCTGACTGGTTAAGATGGCAAGTTGGGTGGCCAGAGTGCGGTTGAACCGCTCAACCAGTCCATCACTTTGAGGGTGGAGAGGAGTGGTTCTTGTTTTCTTCACCCCCCAGCCGCTGACACACCTCACTGAACAACCGGCTTTCAAAGTTCCGCCCCTGGTCACTATGCAGCTCGTGAACATCTCGTCCACTAATCGCTGCGCCGTCGTATAAACACTCTGATCCGGCACCGCATATGCCTCTGGCCACTTCGTAAAATAGTCCATAGCGACCAGGACAAAACAGTTGCCGGCCTCTGTGACGGGGAACGGACCCAGGATGTCAACCCCGATACTCTCCATGGGCGCCCCGACTAGATACTGCTGCAACGGCGCATGGGAGCGTCTGCTGGGTCCCTTCTGTGCCGTGCAGACATCACAGCAGTGAACGTGCAGCTCTGCATCCTGCCGACACCCTGGCCAGTAGAACCGCTGACGCAGCCGCCGCACCGTCTTGGAGTTCCCGAAATGGCCGGCTCCAGCTGCCCCATGAACCCACCGGAGGACCTCCGGCCGCAGAGCGTGGGGAACCAGTAGTTGCAGGCAGTCGATTCCCTCCCGTGGTGCCTGCCACCTTCTGTAGATCACGTCATCGTGGAGCTCCAGATTGCCCCACTGAGAATGAAGCGACTTGATCTCGGGCCCCTGGGAGGACACAGCTGGCCAGTCCGGCCGTGTTCGGGCCTCCAACCAGTCCCTCACCTTTACCAATACTTGATCATTCCCCTGCTGTTGCCTCAGCTGCTCGATGGTGAATGGTTCCCCATCTCCACCGCTGTCACCCGGCCCTGCTGCAGCCGACGATGGCCCCAGACCTCGTTCTTCCTGGCGAGCACAATACCGACACTCGTCAGCGAGGCATGGACGTCTGGAGAGCTGAACCTCGAAGTCATACTCTTGGAGAATCTCCAGCCACCTTGCCACCTGACCCTCTGGCTGGCGGAAGTTCAGCATCCAGGTGAGGCTAGTGTGGTCGGTCCTCAGTGTGAACCTGGTGCCCAGGAGGTAGGACCTGAAGTGCCGGACCGCCAGGACCACCGCTAGCAACTCCCTCCGGGTAACACAGTAGTTTCTTTCTGGGCGACTGAGGCTGCAGCTATAGTAGGCTACCACTCGCTCTCCAGTCTCCCCCCTCTGGGAGAGTACGGCCCCAACCCCCACGTTACTGGCATCAGTGTCCACAAGGAAAGGTTGGTTGGGATCAGGGTAGGCCAGGACAGGAGCGTCTGTGAGAGCGGCTTTTAGCTGCCGGAAGGCTGCCGCGCAGTCCTCAGACCACCCGAACCGCCGGCCCTTGTTTGTCAGCTGGTGTAAGGGGCTGGCGATGGTGGCAAAGTCTCTGACGAACCTCCTATAATACGAGGCCAGGCCCAGGAAGCTCCTCAGCTCAGTGATGTTATTTGGTGGGGGCCAGTCCCTCACTGCGGCCACCTTTGTTGGGTCGGTGGCCACCCCGCTCTCGCTAACCACGTGACCCAGGAACTGCGTCTGGCGGGTGAGCAGGTTACACTTGGCCGGGTTCAACCGCAACCCAGCGCTACGGATGGCTGTCATGACCTCCCGTAAGTTGTGGACAGCCTGGTCAAAGTCTCTGGCATGGACCAACAGATACCCGGCGCTACGGATGGCTGTCATGACCTCCCGTAAGTTGTGGACAGCCTGGTCAAAGTCTCTAGCATGGACCAACAGATCGTCCAAGTATACCACACATTGGGTGCGGGGAATGTCTTTAAGGACCCGCTCCATCAGCCTCTCAAAGGTGGCCTGGGCATTACACAGTCCAAAAGGCATCACCTTAAACTGCCACAGTCCTTGCCCTATGGTAAACGCAGTTTTGGGCCGGGCCTCTAATGCCAGCTCCACTTGCCAATACCCGCTGCGCAAATCCAAAGAGCTGAACCAACAGGATCCAGCAACATAATCCAACGCATCATAAATGCGCGGCAGTGGGTACGAGTCCTTGCGGGTGACCGCATTTAGCCGTCGAAAGTCCACGCAAGGGCGCCACCCCCCCGTTTTCCATGACCATGGGTGCGGCCCAGGGACTGTCCGAGGGCTCAATAATGCTATTAGCTGCCATATCTCGGATCATTTCCTCGGCAGCCTGGCGCTTGGCGAGAGGCAGTCTGTGGGGGCGCAAGCGAATGGGGGCAGCGGGGCCAGTGTCAATGTGATGCTGCACCAAAGCTGTCCTGGTACAGTCCTCCTCTCGGGCTGCAAAAATGCCTACAAAGTCTCTCAATAGGCGTTGTAACTGCTCCTGCTGCGGAACGCTCAAATGCTCACCGCTTCACCGCCCCAACTCCTCAACAGCAGCGACAGTCTCTGGTGATGGGGAGGTGAATGGAGCGCGCGGTGGTAGCATCTGGGATGCGCTGGTCCGAGCTGCAATATTCCCCTGAGGCACACCCTGAGTCTCTGCCGCTCTCATGCGGTGGCTGGGGGCCGGAGCCGGTGGGCACTGATGTCGGAAGTTCTCTGTCCGAAGCGGCGGTTGAGAGCGGCAGCGAGGGCTTGGGGATCACACCGCTCTTCAGGGGACAGATCGATGAGGACCTGAAGCGCAGGACCCTCCAAGGCAAGGGCCAAGTGAGTCGCGGTCTCCTCGCGGCTCCATCCATCGTGTAGAGCGGCCAGGTCGACCTGCGCCAGGTAGGGCTCCAAGGGCGTCGTCCCGCTGTATCGTGGCAGCTTAGCCGGTGATCGTGTGAGGAGGCCTGGCCGGCCATTGATTTGGAGTGTCGGTGTGACGGCCGGAGGTTCATTCTGCATGCGACCAGGAGGGCGGTACACTGTCCTAGGAACGCTGGCGCCATCAGGCCGGTGCGGAGCCCTGTTCCACTCCGTCGTCTCGCTCGTCAGACGCTCTAGCATGATGCTGTTCTCTCGGATAGCATGCTCTAATTCGCCTATACTTTGCTCCATAATGGCGTCTTCGAAACGGCCTAAATCTCAGAAATCCCACTTCTGACACCAATGTAACAACGCACCGTTGTTCTATCGAACGTGGGGCTGACCAGAGACAAGCTAGGCTATTAGACTTTTGCTAAGTTAATTGCTATCAGGTTGCTAGCATTTATTCGCGAGACTTTTACTATTGTTAGTGGAAAATGCAAACACTCGCGTCCCATACACCGCACGACCATGAGTGTCTCTGTGAACAGAAGCACAGACAGAACAAACCAGCAAAAGACAGTGCTGTCATCTTTTTCTCCTTTTATCCTGAGCACAGAATAAGATCTACACAAGCAAGGCCATATCGCCAAGTCCTTCCCCGACACATCTCTCTCCATGACGGTAACATCCACACTTTTTATAACAAGGCAGTAAATGAACCAAACCCACCCGAACTAACTTAAACATAAACAAACGTAACATTTCTAACACAAAAACCCAACCATCTTGCTTAACTAACACGTAATTCCACTCTAAACGAATACCCATAATGCACCTGGCTGCTAGCGCTCACTGCCGGGTCATTACATTATGCAAACATTTACCGGCTAACATGGATGTCTTTTTCCACCTCTCTCACGCGCGCTCTAACGGTGGACTCTGAAAGTGAAAATGTGTAATGTTAACTTCACGATTGAAAACTGCAAATATAACAATATTGACAAAAAATAATGAGCAACTTTACCTTTCTGAGGTCAGATTGAAAAAAATAGGTGCATCATGTCGGTTAATCCAGCTGAGAAAAAAAATCCTGCTCAAAATTACTGTACTATGATACACAGGAAAATATAATTTTACTGTAAAATTTCCCGCTATTGTACTTTTAGCCATGATGCTTTGCAGATTTACAGCAACATGTATACATGTTCTACTGTACGGATTTGTTAATTTTACAGTAATAATGCTTTGAAAACTACAGAAATTTGTTACAGTGTAGGCAGAAGGATGGATGGATAGATAAAACGACAGGACCACAATAGAAGTACAGATATAAAGACAGAGTGATGGATGGATGGACTGATGAATGAATAGATGGACAAGCAGAACGACAGATGGATGATGAATGGACAGATAGAACAACAGATAGATGGATAACAGGATGGATGGATAGCAGACCAACAGATAGATCGACAGATAGAAAGACTGAATGATAGATAGAAGGATGGATAGATAGATAGATAGATAGATAGATAGATAGATAGATAGATAGATAGATAGATAGATAGATAGATAGATAGATAGATAGATAGATGATAGATAGATAAAATAAAATATTTTTCTTTCTCCACAATCAGGAAAAAAGGTGTAGATTTCATTTGAGTCTACTTACACCTGCAGATAATAACTCAGTACATTAACACCATTAACACCACAGGAATAAAAACCTCTCGTTAGTGTGTCCAGAAATAAAGAGAGACATTCAAATGAGCTCTGTTCTGTTCTTACCTGCCCTAAAGCATATCAGTGTGTTTATGTTACAGCTCCCCTTACGTGAGGCTGAATTCAAGAGTCCGACCCCCAGATGGCTGTGGCATGCTGAGTCTATAATTATTAATGCTCTGGTTGACGTGGGGTTTGTGTTGCACTGTTAATACACCTTGTAAGAACACACACACACACACACACACACACACTGCATGTGGTTCACTACATCGTACCAATAAACATCCAATTATATTCAATCACCCCTAAGAGACTTTTGTGCACAATGGCTATAAACAACAAAATATGTTGTGGACAACATAACATCCTGTCTGCATGTGTCTGCTTTTGTTCAACATGATTGTCATTTTCTCCAGGTAGGCAAGTAATCAAATAAACAGGCTCTTAACAACAATGTGGAGAACTCACAGACTCTTTCTATCTCTCTCTCTCTCTCTCTCTCTTTCTCTCTCACACACACACATGAAGAGATCGTCAGCAATGTTTTCTTTATCCCTCTTGCTGTCTAAACAGATGCTGCATGTTCATTGATAGTTTAGAGAGAGATAAATAGTGTTATGTTAGACAGGCTCTGAGTGTGTGCGTGTATGCGTGTCTCTTTGGCCCTTTGCTAATTTGTCTTTATGGTCTGGACAGCAGAGATAACAGCAGTCTGAGCTGTTTAAATGTATTAACTGACCTGAGTGCTGAGAACAGACAGATCGCATCCTTTCACTTGTTCAAATTAACTGCGGCATTATTGCGTGACTGGACCTGTCAGGTTCTCTGCATAGAACCTCTTCTTTGAAGAAATAATTCACCAAAAAATGAAAATTTGCTGAAAATGTACTCACCCTCAGGCCATCCAAGATGTAGATGAGTTCTGTTTTTCGTCAAAACAGATTTGGAGAAGTTCAGCATTACATCACTTGCTCACCAATGGATCCTCTGCAGTGAATGGGTGCCTTCAGAATGAGAGTCCAAACAGCTGAAAAGAAAAAAAAATCCACATGACTTTAGTCCATCAGTTAACGTCTTGTGAAATGAAAGGCTGTGTGTTTGTAAAAAGCATGTGGGGCATCTACAGTGGCTTCAAAAGTACCTGAACACTTAATGGAGTGTGAATTATTCAAGGTAAACAGCAATTTTTTGCACATCATGAATTCTTAATTCATTGCACTTTGGGTGAGTCGCACCACATGACATTTTAACCTTGACTTGTCATGGAAAAGTCTAAATATCTGATATTCTATGAGACCAATTGACTGCAGGCCTGAAAGTCTGCAAAAGTAATAAGAATGGGCTTCATGCATCCACTAAAAATAACTTTGGGTCCAGTTGGTTAAAACTAATTGCAAATATGCCACTTGGTCTTATAAATCTAAAGTTTACCTACAGTATATAAAGGAATGAAATTCACATACGACCATGGATTAAGTGTCCAAAAACGCTGTACAGTGGAGTCCACTGTACATCAAATAAAGCATACATAGATCCATGTCTTAGCTTGGATCATCTGAGCTCTAAGAACATCTGCATATGTGTGTGAGAGAGCGGGGAACATGAACATTGTGTTAATTGGTTAGGGTCGAGTGGGTCTGAACTGTTTTGTAGAAAAAAATCTCAGAGCTTTTTCAAGGCCGTGAGCAACTGCGAGTGTGAAAAGAGGATTTCTATCAACAGACACCTCAAGGACATTCTTCTCTGGTTATTATAAAAAAAAATTCTAAACTAACATCTGCTTTTCTAAAGGCACAGTGCATGTATACATTTTCAGTTAAACAAACTGAAGTCAGCTGCACTGTCATAAAAAGGTGTAACATGTTGGAATTATAAAGTATATCCTCCTGAGACCCAGCTATGGAGTTTTTGCCTCTGTAGTGGACATTATATTTTAGTGAATTCTCTGAGACCTCACGTCACAGTTGTACGTCTGGATGTCCTGTACAGAGCACATTCAGTGCTTTCCAGAGATACCAAATGATTGGATGTTTCACCATGACCACTCCCTCTCCTTGGTTTTTAAAAATGGCTGACATTAATTTAGTGATAAAATTGTACATCGTTATGGAAATATGATAATATTTTGTAATTATAATTTAAATCTGATTAATTTTCAAATTGTTTGTCATAAATCAACATCTCAGGAAAATGTTATGGGGTTTCAAATCAAAATATGAGCTTCTGTTATGAAACAGGACATAATTTCATACATGTCCACTGTAGAGGACACCAGGACTAAAATCATGTTTATTATACATTTTGGGAGACAAAAGAATTGAATAGGAAAACAAATTATATATCAATATTCTTATGAATAATTTTGTTATATATTTTATAACATAGTTGATAACCATCCTTAAACAAAGTTGAAAACCTACCTGAAACCTAAAAATTGATTGGTGATTTAAAATAAATTCCCATTGATTTTACCTTTTCATGTCTACTCTTGTCATTTTATTTTTTAGAAAAACTGAGTCCTGGTGTCCTCTACAGAGGACATATCATAACTTAGGAATAAAATATAATTTTTCAAAAATGTTATTTTACCATTTTTTTCTTATGCTCTAAACAATGTAATGACATGAAAAAATACTAAATTCACAAAGCTTTTTATTTCTGGTTCTCAATATTGCATCTCTTGGGTTTCTACTGTCCTGTGACGGATGGGTTGACTAACATTTAAATGGTGCAAACAAAAGCAAGAAAATGTTGTAAAGTTGATCAGATACTAAGATTCATTGCAAAGGGCTTTCTGCCTTTCAGTGAATTTTTGTCACAGATGGCAAAACAGTGGCAAAAACCCTACAGCACACTTGGGCTTAGCTATCACCCCAGAATACAAGACCTAACTGTAGGGCAACTTCAACATTTGTTCAGATTATTGTAAGAGATATGTTTTATTTACTGTTATGAACGCCTCATATGAGCTAAGTGTGATTCTCATAGCAGAATAAAAAAAGCATAAGACTGTGAGAGTGTTAAGGAAAGGGTGATGAGAAAAAGTGAGAGTGACACCCCATCTACACTAAGTGATAAAATGAAAATATATTCCTGTTACAACCAAAGAAGTACACTATTGCAGCGTAAATCTGTACAGTTTTTTAGTCAAAGTTTATCTTTTATGACTTTAATATTTGATAAATATTAGAGGATCTAGAAATATTCTAGGATCTAGAAAAAATCTGATCGTGATTAAACCAGAAAAATTAAAAATAAATGAACGAAAACAATTTTTAAAGTTTGGGCTCCTAAACATTAGATCACTCGCACCAAAAATCATTTATTGTAAATGAAGTAATCACAGATAATAGTTTTGATGTACTCTTCTTGACTGAAACCTGGCTAAAACCAAACGATTATATTTGTCTAAATGAGTCTACTCCACCAAGCTACTGTTATAAGCATGAGCCCCGTCAGACTGGGCGTGGCAGCGGTGTTGCAACAAATACGGTATATATATTCTCAATGTTACTCAGAAGACAAGATATAGGTTTAACTCATTCGAAATACTTCTGCTTAATGTTACACTGTCAGATATGCAAAAGAAATCTATCGTATCCCTTGCTCTGGCTACTGTGTATAGACCACCAGGGCCGTATACAGATTTCCTAAAAGAATTTGCAGATTTCCTCTCAGACCTATTGGTTACTGTTGATAAAGCATTAATTGTCGGAGATTTTAACATTCATGTTGATAATACAAATGATGCATTAGGACTTGCGTTTACTGACCTAATAAACTATTTTTGAGTCAAGCAAAACGTCACCGGGCCCACTCATCGTTTTTATCATATGCTAGATTTAATTATATCGCATGGAATTGATCTGACTGATATAGATATCATACCTAAAATTGATGATGTTACTGACCATTTCCTTGTATCGTGCATGCTGCATATGACTGATATTAACTATATGGCTCCGCGTTATCATCCGGGCAGAACTATTGTTCCAGACACCAAAGACAGATTCACAAATAACCTGCCTGATTTATCTCAACTGCTCTGTGTACCCATAAATACACATCAACTAGACAAAATGACTAGCAACATGGGCACTATCTTCTCTAATACATTAGAAGCAAAATATTATTACTTACCTACAAGGCCCTTAATGGTTTAGCTCCTGCATACCAAACTAGTCTTCTACCACGCTACAACCAATCACACTCCCTAAGGTCGCAAAACTCTGGACTTTTGGTAGTACCTAGGATAGCAAAGTCCACTAAAGGAGGTAGAGCCTTTTCGCATTTGGCTCCCAAACTCTGGAATAGCCTTCCTGATAACGTTTGGGGTTCAGACACACCCTCTCTGTTTAAATCTAGATTAAATCTCTTTGGCCAAGCATTCAAATAATGCATCTCATAATCTTGTACTGCAATTATATGTGATCAAATGCACTAGATTATTCTTTAGCTTGGGTTAAACAAATACATTTTCTTTGTTTGGAACAGCAGCTATGCTAATTATGTCTCTATTTGTTTCTCTGTTTCTGCCATGGGATTGACATCCCGTGGTAACTAGGATTTACACAAGCTTCAGTCTGGATCCAGAACATCAGATAGTGATGTGGGGGACATGTTTATGGATTTACTGGGAATTCTGCCATGTTTAAATCCAAAAACATAAATTTTTATGTTTTTCCCCTCTTCTCTGTATTTCTACACGGTCTGTATTGAGACAGAATGAAAATGTTCTGTCAAAACTGAGACTATATTTGTGTCAATGGGAGGTGACGATGTGACATTGACTTGCTGAAGTGTAATATTGGCCATCGGCAGGTGTCCATCAACCAGTCAGATAATCAATGAGACAAGATAATCAACTGACCACATTTAACCTTGGCAATACGCTACTGCTGGACAAAGACAATGTCCATTTGTACAGAGTGGGACTGACACACACACCTAACACTCAAGCAAAGATGACAGGAAAATAAGTCAATCAGAATAAAGACATTTAGGCATTCCAATGCAAATTCACACCAGTATGTCACGCTACACAAAATCCTATTCTTAAATGTATATTGTAAACAAAAGTTAAGTTGCATAGTCTTGCATCACTCTGAAGGTTTTTTTTTTATTTTTTTTAAATTTTTCGATAACAACCAGCAACTCTTATTATACAGCTACTTGCCACATAAGTAAATAATTGGATATTTATTCCATTTTTATTTGTTTTTGCATTGCAAAAACCGCTCGATCATGCTGGTATCTATTGTACAACATCAGAAAGATTAGGGCCCGGTTGCATGAAAGTCCTTAAGTAATTTGACTTAGGGGTATCCCTGAGGGGGAAAAATCCCTGAGGTAAGGGATTTCTTTAAGAGCATTGCAACAATCGTCTTAACTGTCACCCTTACCTACACTCTTAAAAATAAAGGTGCTTCAAAAGGTTCTTCGAGCGATGCCATAGAAGAACCATTTTTGGTTCCACAAAGAACCATTCAGTCAAAGGTTCTTTAAAGAACCATCTCTTTCTTACCTTTTTGTAATCTGAAGAACCTTCTTTCGCCACAAAGAACCTTTTGTGAAACAGAAAGGTTCTTTAGATGTTAAAGGTTCTTTATGGAACCATTTAGACAAAAAGTTTCTTCTATGGCATCGTGAAGTACCTTTATTTTTAAGAGTGTAAGTGTTTATACTAAGAGTTTCACGGTAGTTTCTGGCAACATATGGCAATGGGCGCTGCGGTTAATTAAGCGTTAGCGTTAGTTCTTGCAGGTCACGTGAGTCAAGCTTGCATCAGCTGATTCTCAGCTGATATTTTCTTTGTGCAGGTCTTAAAAAATGTCTTAAGTCTTACATTTGAGTTTAAAAATCCTGCAGATACTGAGCTTAAGATGACTTAAGGGAGCTCTTTTGGTCCCTTAAATTTATTAAGGTGAAATAACACTTCAATAATTAAGGGGAATACTTAATGGCAGCCTTAAGGTTCCTTAAGTTGACTCCTTAAGGGCTCCCTTAACCTTATAACTAAGGGATTTCTTAGCATAAGGGCTTTCATGCAACCGGGCCCAGGCCCTTCCTAACGGAGCATGCTGTACAACTTCTTGTCCTGGCCCTTGTCATTTCTTGGCTGGACTACTGCAATGTTCTTCAGGATAGACTACCATCATGTGCAATCAAACCTCTACAAATGATTCAGAATGCAACAGCATGACTGGTCTTCAATGAACCCAAAAGGGCCCACGTCACACCACTCTTTATCTCCCTGCACTGGTTACCGGTTGTGGCTCGCATCAAGTTCAAAACATTGATGCTTGCCTATAGAACAGCCACAGTCTCAGTATCTTCCTACTTCCACTCACTCTTAAGAATCTACATCTCCTCCAGAAGCCTGAAATCTACAATTGAGCGACGCCTCGTGGTATCATCACAGAGGCACAAAATCACTTTCCAGAACATTTTCATTCACCATTCCTGGGTGGTGGAATGATCTTCCCACCCCCATCCAGAATGCTGAATCCCTGACAATTTTCGTCAACACTTGACTGCATCCTAAAAAACAAAAAACAAACAAACAAAAAAAACAAAACAACCTTTGCTTCTCTTTCCCTTATCCCTCCCTGTAATAACTAATCTGAACAATGTCTGAAACTTTTGTATTACGATCAGTTTCTGTGTTTATTTGCCTCTTTATGATGAATTGCTTGTTGTATTCCTCAATTGTAAGTCGCTTTGGATAAAAGAGTCTGCTAAATTAATAAATGTAAATGTGAATGCCCATTAAATTATGGCACAACTTTGGCAAAAGTTTGCTAATGTGACTGCACATTTACTTGTCTATTTTTGCTTTGTCAATGAAAACAGCTACACTAAGCAACCACCCATAAAACAGTGACTGTGTAACAACACAATTTAAAATAATATACATCTATTTTTGCAGAGAAGTGTGTCTGGTTCTAATGCAAGTTCTCATTTATCTTTGAGTGTGTGAGTGAGTGTTCCTTCCTTTACTATCCATTACTTGTCACTTTCAACCTCTTACCATTTCTATCAGTGTACAATCTTACTTGATCATTGTTACAGTCCGTTACATTCTAAAAAACAACAAACCCTGGCAACAAAATGAAAAATACAACATTACAGTACAATACTGAACATCTCCAATTTCTGAATTAGGTATCTTGATTCTGTGTATCTTACACTTGATACAATATTGCCAGTTAAGGTGTGGTCACATTTTTTTTTATTGCTGGTTAAAATTTTGTGGGTGAAATACACTTTCATTAGGAATCTGCACAATCAGAAATTTTGCATGGGGGCAAAATATTTCCCCATACAGATTCTGCAAAAGATTTAAGTTGGTCATGAGAATTGGTCGCAATAACCAACAGAAAGCTGCTTGGTTTGGAAGTGACTTCTGTCTGAATGGTGCTTCATGTATCGCTACACTGTTGACAATGGAGGTTTATCACATGCAAAATTTTGCTAAAAATCTGCTAATATGACCATATCTTTCCTTTTCTATTTTTGATTAGTCAACGAAAATAGATCCACCAAAAACACCCATAAAACTCAAGCAAAATGCACTAGAAACCCTTCAAAACAACTTAGCAACCACCCAGAATCTTGCACTGTGGCAGCAAGATTTGCAGATTTTCTACTGAAAATGTAAAAAGGTAATTCAATAAAATAAATAGCCATTTTTGCACTGTAAGTGCTGAGAAGGTCTAGTTCTACTGCAAGGTCTCATTTCCTTTATCTCAGTGTATGAGTGAGTGTGCATTCTTTTCTTATCCATTACTTGTCACATGCGACCTCGTCCCATTTCTCTCTCTTTTGCAGTGGCAGAGGTTGAGAGCAGTTATTGCAGGGCAGACAATAAAGATAATTGTTAAGATTTAAAGCACTAACCCTGTGGCAGCACTTCAGTATGGCTCTCCTTTCCTCCTGTCCTACAGCACATGTGTGCTGCCTCTCGACGCTGCCTCCATTAGCTTACCCTCTTGTCTCATTCCTCATTGACCTTCTGTACATTAGCATATAGATAATGTATGGAGAGCTCATAAAGTTACACGTCAGCATTTCTGCTCTGAAGAAGGGAGCACCAGCTTTGTTGTCAGCCCATAAGAGAAGGTGTAGGATAAGCGTAGGCTTATATTCCTCACTTCAACTTGTTTTTTCCTAAATTGTAGCTAAATTTAGTCCATTGTTTTATGAGCTGGTCTGCTTTATGTAATTGATTGGGTGAGTCAATAAGTTATATGAATAAACATTTCTTAATAGGAAAAAGGAGACTGTGTATTGAGTATGTTTTGTAGACATATTTTCCATCCAGAGAAATTCATCTTCTGGAAAAACTAATGAGCACATCTGAACATGCTCGCCAAGTTTTATTGAGTCTGAGTTTTGTTGAGTCAACTATGCGTCGGCCTATTAATTAGAGTCATCAATCACTGAAATAGTTAGATTCACAAAAGAATGCAATCTGTATTTTAACTGTCAAAGAGAAGTATACTGACAGTTGAAGTATACTGAAAAAAATCAGCTCCAGCATACAGTACATTAGTTATGAATGATACTAGTCTGGGTCTAAGCCTCTGCAAACTGCAGGATATGCAACAGAGAAGGAAGATTTCTCTTTGCTTCTAACTTTGGAAGACAGCTATAATGATGATTGAATATAGCGGAAAGAACAGGAGAGGGAGACGAGCTGGAGCGTCATTTCTAGTTCTCGAAACTTCTCAGGCACTGGTGCGAATCTTCACAATAACTACCTTTTTCTTTCAGTTTTTTTAATTTGCTTGTTTCCCTCTCAGGCTCCTTGTTCATTTCCTTTCCTCCCCTCTATCTCGCTAGACGTGTTCCAAAACCTAGTGAGCTTGCCTACATAGGCAGCTGCCTTCTAAGACAGCATCCAAAGTCTAAAACATTCTGGATAGGCATCAGTGTTCTTTTGCATGCAAGCAGCTCATGATCTGGTGTTTTCACAGGGTCTTAAATATTTTTGGTCATATTACTGCAAAAATGTATCTAGTCTGACGGACCCAATGACTGTTTACAATCATTGGACAGACTGAAGATTTTTTAGCCGCTGTAGTTACTGTGTCATCAGAGAAAATTGCGGTAGTAGAATACAGGTCGAGATAGATAGCTGACCAGCCTCCTAGTTACTTTAAATTTCACATAATGTGGTATTATAAAGGTCTTAAAAAGTCTTAAATTTAACTTGTTCATATCTGTAGACACCCTGTTTCAGTGTCTCAGAGCGGCTCAATTAGCAAAAAATTCTCATCCACACAAACGTCTCGGTTACGTATGTAACCCTCGTTCCCTGAAGGAAGGAACAGAGACGTCACGTCGGAGGACTGACGAATTGGGATCTCACTTAGAGGGACCAATCTACTTCGAGTGTAAACTAAACGAGCCAATGCACATTGGCATGCGATTATTGCATCCAGCTGCTGCTGATCACAGCGTGAGTATAAGTAGGCAGCAGGTGCAGCGCATATTCAGGTTTTCGCTGAGGAGCCGAGCCGGTGACCCGGCCGCTCAGCGGTGGTACAGGAGCTGTGGCAACGGGACGTGACGTCTCCGTTCCCTCCTTCAGGGAACGAGGGTTACATACGTAACCGAGACGTTCCCTTTCAGTCGGTCCTCTCGACGTCACGTCGGAGGACCGACGAATTGGGATCCTGCCAAAAGGCCACAGCTACCGCCCCTTCCAGTGTCCTGTGGAAGCCAACTACGCCCCTACTTTTTGGCGTAGGCCAGAGCCTGCACAAGAGCAGGGCACACCCTGTGCCTGATAAGCCAGGGTGATGGCATCCACTATGCTTTGAGATGGCATTCCCCTTCTGCCGGCCTCCATGACAGACGAGAGCTGGTCTGAGGTCCTGAAGCTTTGCGTCCGGTCTACGTAGCACCTTAAGGCTCGGACGGGACAGCACAAAACTAGGGCTGGGTCTGCCTCCTCCGAGGGCAGCGCTTAGAGGTTCACCACCTGATCCCTAAAGGGAGTAGCGGGAACCTTGGGCACGTAGCCGGGCCGGGGCCTCAGGGTTACCTGGGAATCAACCGGCCCGAACTCTAGGCACAAATCGTTGACCGAAAATGCGTGCAGGTCCCCTACCCTCTTGATGGAGGCCAATGCTGGCAGGAGCAAAGTCTTCATTGAAAGGAACTTCAGCTCAACCGCCTGCAAAAAGGCTCAAATGGGCCCTGCTGTAGTGGTGTGAGCACCAGAGTCAGGTCCTCCGAGGGAATAGAGGGGAGCCGTGGAGGATTTAACCTTCTCGCCCCCTTAAGGAACCTGACGACCAGGTCATGCTTCCCCAACGACCTCCTTCTAAGGGGTCGTGGTTAGCAGCGATTGCAGCAACATAACTTTAAGCATCTACAATTACCTCTCGCTGAAGTGATGGTGTCAACTACCTCCTGGGGTAGGCCACTCAGAACCTCTGCACCGACTGAAAGGGAACTCATCTCTATGTGCTCTGAATTTTAGTTTCTTAAATGCACATTTGGAAGCACATCAACCATATTGCCAAACTTTTAATGAGAAACACTTATATACCAACATTAACATTTGTGACCTGTGCTGGCAAAATTAGTCGGAATGCGCACGGGCTAATTTTGAGCTACACGCAAAAAACGGAAAATGTTGGTTTTAGTCAAATTTGAGGTTTTCACAAAGATGAGTTCATTAAGCAATCTAGCAATCCCAATGCTCCAAATAGTAATTAAACATCTACAATTATCTTTATTTGTACGTTTTCTGAGAGGAGTACCTTTTCTCCACTCATTTCTCGCGCTGACTGTCATCCGAAGCGCACACATACAGGCGCTTCTGACAGCACGCGATCCTGATACATATACACAGAATTACAGTATTTAGGTATTCATGCAAACATAATCTGTTATGTGAATGTTTGGGGAACTGTTGGGGAAAAACATCTGATGTGTAACATTATATTAGATCTGTGCATTACAGTAGGTCTTAATATAGGCCGCCTAATTAATGTTAAATGGGTCATATGATGATTTCAAATGTTCCTTTCTCTTTGGAGTGTTACAAGCTCTTGGTGCATAAAGAAGATCTGTAAAGTTGATCTGTAAAGACTAAAGTTTCAAATCCAAAGAGATATTCTTTATAAAAGTTAAGTCAACCACGCCTACCTAAAATGGCTCGTTCTAACATGCCCCCACATGTCTACGTCAGGATGTGGGAATATTTGCATAAGGACGCCCAAATGTTCACGCAAAGTTCGCTGTAGTATTGTTGTTGCCGCCGCCGCCATGTCGTGAAGGCGGCAAACACAAGTTTTGAGCAGTGTTAGAGTAGTCGTTTGTTGTTTGTCATTTCTCCAATCACAAATGCAGACATGGTTTAAAGTTTACGAGGCGCGATGCAATGCAAAGCGTAAAAAGACAGTATAAGTCATTATACTCCATAATTATGTCGTGATGATGCAACATCATATGACCCCTTCAATATAACAATAAAATAAAAGAGGGAATCACTCGCTGCTCTTGATTGCTTTTGTAGTTTTAATAATCAATATATTTGTAATGAACACACTAAAGGGAATGCTAATGGACACTATTTGAAACAACTTTGTTGATACGCTTTGAAGCAACTTTTGCTGGATTATGCCTACGATGCCATGATAATATGCTGTCTTGGTAGGCAGCTCGTTAAGTTTTGGAACAGAGTCTCTGTCTTTGTACAGTTTTTACAGTAAAGTACAATACCACAGCCTGTTCCTCAGCCTGACAACTTCAGTTGTGAGCCTGAGCAGCAGACAAGGGTGTTACAGATGATGACTTGAGGGTAATGGATTGTATGTGGGTGATTTTAATTCTGTTGCGCAAATAAAGTCAACTTTTGAAACTATATTTCAAACTATAATGATCATAGTAAACAAACTGGTGTTGAAAAGCTTGTATAAAGATAAACTAAAAAGTTCAGACATGATCTGTTTTCAAAGCAAAAGTGGTTAAAGATGTGCATTGCTACAATTATAAATGGAGCAACAGCAGTTGGGCTTTATAAACTAATAAACAAGCCTACAATTAGTACAGAATAAAACCCACCTTAGTAAGATACAGAGAACATCTGAATCAACAAAATTCAAATGATGAATTTACAGGTGATATAATGTTATATAAGAAGTGAGATTTGCATTGGGTGGAAATAAGCACTTAGCCATGGGTCTAATCTGCAGGGCTAGCAGCTCTCAGCTCAGCATAAGGATACACACTCTCTCTAAGCACAAAATGGATGTCATTTATCATACGAGACAGAAAAAACAATGTTCGTGTGGTTACTTATGTATCCGATATATGCAAGTGAGAGCTGGGCTAAAAATTCTTAACAATACATATCAAAAGTTTGATTAAATTTCGGAAAAATGACGAATAATTTTTAGTCTCTTAAGTGCAATGCTGCTTTTATTTGAACAAAAATACAGTAAAAAGAGTAATAATGTGAAATATTATTACAATTAAAAATAACTGTTTTCTATTTGAATATATTTTTAAATATAATTTATTCCTGCGATGGCAAAGTTGAATTTTTATTGGTGTTCAATTATTAATAATGGTTATTATTATTATCAGTGTTGAAAACAGTTGTGTTGCTTAACCTCCTGGGGTCAATGGTGGCGCCGGCGAAAATAACTTAAAATGCTCCGTCATACTTGATCGTACATATAAGAATAATACAGCATTTAAATCTGTAAAGGGTCTACTTTTATTTGTGTACACTCACAATATCAAGAAAACATTGTGCTTTTGTAAAATAAAGAAAATAAACAGGGTGTGCTTTCAGCCGTCTCATTCGCCGCGCATATCGTAAATGCGTCACTAAAATGATCTCAAACTCAGCGAATACTCGACAAAGAGACATGAGAGATATATTTATAGAAAGCTTGACATGCCTCCTTTAAAACGAAAGTTATGTCAAACATTTTTTTTTTGTGGAAATCATGATATATTCTTCCAGGATTCTTTGATGAATAGAACGTTCAATGAATGGCATTTATTTGAAACAGAAATCTTTTGTAACATTATAAATGTCTTTATTGTCACGTTTGATCAATTGAATACGTCCTTGCTGAATAAAAGTATTAATTTCTTTCTTTTTTACATTTTATTTATTTATTTATTTATTATTATTATTAAAGTCCTATTTGCCCCAAACTTTGAAGTGGTAGTGTATCACAGTTTTCAAAATTGATAATAATAAGAAACTTTTCAGCACCAAATCGAAGTATATTAGAATGATTTCTGAAGGATCATGTGACATTGAAGACTGGAGTAATGGCTGCTAAAAATTCAGCTCTGCCATCACTGAAATAAATGATTTTTTATAATATATTAAATAAGCAGTGCAATATTTTTTATATGATACTGGAAACATGTTCACTTATTATAAGCATTTTTAGACTCTCTTATAAATTCATACGATTGCCAGCAGTGTATTTTTGGGCATATTTCCAAACAACAATAACACATTTGAACTTGCTTGTGCTTGCGCCTCATAGCACCATAAAATATGACCGATCACTAACAACTGCTGTCAGATACATAACAGCATTATTATTTGCCATAGTATGTGTCGCCTTTCCTCCTCTGTTTCTACCTTTCTCAGTCCCCCCTTAATGTAAATACATGCGTTTTATGCAAAGTAATATGCTGTGATGGAGTTAAACGGTCAGTGTGCTGCTGAGCTGTTCAACCACTCGACTATTTTGGACTAGCAGAGAAGAAAGATGTAGGCAGGCATTCTCTTTGAAGAAGTAAACAATGCACTATCAGTGTTCAGAGAGCAACTGCAAATGCGGTTTAGCGTTTAGCTGTGGATTTCCAGAAAACATTCCTGTGAGTTTCTGGAAGAGACTTTTCCAGTCTTAGCTACATATCCAGCTCTTCTATAAAAACTGTCATGGTCCTCTCAGTGTCTCTGTCCTTTCAAAGAAAGCTCACCACTGCTGAAAAACCGAGGCCAGTGGCTCTGCACGGTGTATCTTGCCTATGTACAAATAAAGTTCCTCTGCAACAGAATTAAAATATAACACTCTGTTCAGTTTGTGGTCTGAGATAGCCCAAATAGACTATATACTATATACTATATATAAAGATATTATAACTATAACAAGCTTCAATCATCATCATAAAAAAGCATTAAATTAGATGAATTACTTGTCATTTGTGAATAATTTAATATACTGGAATATATATATATATATATATATAAAAAAAAAACATTACAAAGTTGAGTATCCCTGGAGAATCTCCACCATCTTTGACTTCACATTAAAATGTTAAGCTACTTTTAATATTTTTATATCTGTTTTAACTGAAACCACTCCCTTCTGTTCATCTAATCAGCGCTCTTTTCTTGTTCTCGTCAATAAAGGCCTTTTTCCCTGCTTGTTAACTCATGTCTCTCTCTCTCTCTCTGCCTTAGATAGAGAGCAAGAGTGATACAACCAAAAGAATAGAGATAAAGGATCTCTTTCTAGAAGTTTCATTATCTCTGATTTTTGGTGTTGTCCTTGTATAAACTGCAGTCTTCAACAATTCATGTCTCGCAATAATTCCCTGATTTAACTGAGCTCTCTGTTGTTGTTTTTGTAGTTTCTTGTTTGTTTTATCATTCACCCCATGTTCTACTGGCTAAGTTGAAAAATAAACCTTTAAAATAAATCTCAATTTCAAGGCTGAGGGAAAGTTGTGTATATGAGAGTTTTCAAGTGTTTGTGTATGTGTATGAAAAAGTGTACAGCATTCTGATGACACGCCCCTAACCTACAGCACTCTAAAGTAAGAGGAACAACAAGATGGTGCTAAACGGCGTGTGCTTTAAGAGTCCTTTGTGTACATGTGTATACACAAGTGGTGTAGAGTCTCTCTGAATCCCCTCAAATCCTCCCAATGTTCTAAAGAACAGTCTTGTGATAGTAAGAGGAACTCGGTTTTACACACATGCTGTGATTTTACAAACTATGTGCTTTTAAAAGGATCATACACTATCAGGGTCCTTTGAAATTCCTCATTCTTTTAACTATAAAGACTGCAATTTTCAAATCTTAAAAATTTCTCTTCAATCGGAAAAGATCATTTATTGAAACAAAGCTGTGAAAATAGCTTGTTCCGAAATGACTGACCACAAATTGCTCATCTTGGCTGTCTATAGCACCTACAGCTCTGCATATCCTTCCTAAAAACCCCAATGTAGCTCAAGCACACACAGGCCAAAACTATATGCACAAATCATGAGTTGCATCCCAAATGCTGTACTATACACTAAGCACTTATGCACTATATATTCAACCATGTATTGTATAAATTATATGAGGTTATTTTGTCATTCAACATCATAGTCTGACAGCCCCTCCCCCTCCACTATGTAATTAAAGCTGCGACAGTTGAGTGCATGAAGTGTCCAACATTCCACACTTAGTTTTTTTGGGTTAATTAAGTGCATCTTCCGGACATTTAAAGTGCACTTTTTCTTTTTGGAATTTTCAGAGTGAATGCACTACTCACATTATTTATACTACAAATAAGTATGCGAATTGGGACACATGCAGTACGTGCTTTGGGAGAACAAATTATAGACTTGCATCTCTCAAAGAAAACAGAATTGCTTGCAAGACAGCAAAGGACTAAGTTTTACATAAGCTCAGGTTTTAGACTTTGGATTTGTGTAAATGAAATGCTGCATCAGAGTTGCCTTGAACTTTGTTGGTATCATCACAATCAATCACAATTCAGTATTCAAGTAAAGGCAAGAAAGAAGGCCAGTTGTGTGACTTGGGGTGTCATACCCTTACCACTGTTGTTTACATGAATAAGAATCAGAATACCTAGAATTTATAAAAGAAGAACAGTCAAATCCAAAGCTGAAATTATCTACAAAATAGTGTCTAAATGGTTCATACATAAAAACAATTGAGCTGACGTAATTGGAGAAAATTGTGGAGAAGCAGAATAAAAATAGAATAGTTGAGGAAGCAGATACTGTTTGCAAGCACCGCAACAAAGGAAGGAAAGAAGGGAGAATGAAGGGAAGAAAAGAGAAAAGGAGCATAGAAGACAGGAAGGAAGGAAGGAATAGCAAAACAGGATAAGCACATTTCTTACTTATAATCATGTTAAACAGGAAGAAAGACATTAGGAAAGGAAATATAAAAGTATGTACAGAATGAAGCAGGGAGAAATTAATTAAGTAAGGAAGGAAGTATGGAAGGTAGGCAGAAATGACATATTAAGGAAAAGCACACTTCCTTCCCATAATCAAAAAAAAAAAGGGAAGGAAGGAAGAAATTAGGAAATCAAATACAGAATCATGTACAGAAAAAAGTAAGGAGGAAATAATTATATAAGGAAGGAAGTAGGGAATTAACAAAGGTAGGAAGTAGTAAAACAATAAAAAGCACATCCAATAATAAGAAAGTAAATAAGGAAGAAAGTTTGGAAGTAAAGAAGCGATGAATTACAAGAGAAAAAGCCTTTCCTGCCTCTAAGTATGGAAGTATGAAATAAAGAAGGAAAAAACAATAGGAATGATTAATTATGGAAGTATGCAAATTATTTAGTAAAGCCAAAAAATCTGAAAAAAAAAATTTTTTGTTGCAATCATCTGTTTTTACCCACAAACCACTAGTAGCGAGGAAACACTGAGAGGACCATTACACTGACATGAAAATATCTATATCTAGATATAAATATCTAACAAGCTCCTCATGCCATGGAAATATCTTGGATAACAAGCTCCTCATAGCAGTTAGTTGTTTTTGAATTAGAACAATTCAATGCAAAAAAATAAGAAAAAAAGAAAAATTAACAGCATAACTAGGTCATAAAACTGCTCTACTGCTAAACCTAATCAGCCTCCTCACTCCTCTGTCTACTGAACTACCTCCACTGAAAGCCCCTGGTGTTTCATGTCACAGCATGCATAGAGTTAACTGACCTCTGTTCTTATCTCTGATGCACTGTATTTCTCCAGTGGCTTTAATTTCTCCATACTTCTGAAACTAAATTATATTATATTATTAGTAGTATCGTAGGCTTTTTGTTTGTTTGACTATGAATTTTATCTAGCTTGTGATATTTTTGGTCTCTGGCTTGCTTTTTTAAACCAAATGAACTCAAGCAACTAGACACTCTTGATTCCAACTGTTGAGTATAGTGTTGAAACTACTGACTTGGTAATATCATTAGAAAAAAATACATAACACACAAATATTTTTCTTCAATTTGTGATTTGACTTTGTCCACCATCCTGGATTCAGTTTTCACTGAGCTGGCAATGCATTCTGGGATTACCTTATCATCTTATAAGCAGCATTATTTTGCTGCCCACTGTTTGGAACAGCCATTGGGAGTGTGCCTATGATTCCTAAAAATTGGGAACACAGTATTAATGCTGTGGAATAGACTGACTGCTAGGCTATGCCCAAATAAATGTTCCTTATCTATAGCACATAATATAAAAATACCATTTAGGACCTCAAAGTCAAACTACCCATTCCATGACAAAAAGATGAACTGAGAAAATACATAAAAGCATGGCTGGTTAACTGTGAACACAAACAGAATTTAACTCCTGACAATGGAACAAATACTGACACATGTAAACACAATGAACTATTATCATGCAAGTTGTTTGCAGCAGTTACGACAGATCAAATAAGCTGAACCTTCTTAAAATGATCAGAATCCATCGTTTGAAACATAAGAGACACAGACAATTAAAAAAAAAGTGTCAAGTGGGGCCAAAACTGTTTTTAGCAAGCTCATTTCTAGAGTTGATGCTATGAAGTACGAGTTTGATCACTACAAGGTATTCATGTGGCAAACAAAAATATTTCTTGTTAAAGGATTATTTGCGGGATGCAGTCAGAAATGTTTCAAACACTATCAACTCTTGACATCTCGAAATCACATGCACATCCAAAGGTTTATATCTGTGATATGGTTTGAAAACTACCTTGACTGTCAGACACAAGATGCTAGTGTTTCTTATTTTTTATTATTATATATATATTTTTTCATTTTGCATGTCATATGTTATTTTACATGAGATACAAGCAATATTGTTTTAAGGTTTTTCACGTTTTGTGTTTAAACACCTGACTGTGAACTTCCCCCTGTGGCAGTTTGTCGGTTTCAAACAGAATATATCCTCAGATGGATTATATCAACACTGACACGATCAAATTTTGACAAGCAGTCAGATCTACTAAAACCTCACGCACTTAAAATATATTTTATAGTGCAGCAGCAGCCGCAGCACAACAGTTAGAAAGAGAAAGGAAACATATACATATCTACAGTATAAAGACATTTTTTAAATCTTTGTTACTTTTTATTGTCACCCTATAAATAAATAAACACCACTCCTCTCTCCTACATACCTTGCGTCTGGGCTCTCTAAAATAAATATATATATAAAACATATATTAATATATAAATTATTTAATTAATGGACTACAACTGATTTCCTGGATGTTTGTTTTCATTAAAACGAAATGCAGTAATGATTTTGTGTCATCACACAGGTCAGACTCTGAATAAATTAACTTTACTATATACATACTGTACGGTATACACACTGTATCTACAGGCAAAGATAAATTGATTAGCAATCTCACCATTGAGGTCAACATGAAATCAAAATGTTTACTTTCATAATGCAGAAAATCTGACTGGATGGGTCACACTCAAAGCTGTTTTAAAATAGTCAACAAATATGCTTGTGTGAACAAACATAATTTGAATTCTTCAATATTAATAGAATGAATGTTGATCTTTACATTGTTTTTCAACCATAAACAGTCAACAGTTTTGCAAACTATATTACCTGGCTGGAAAAGCATTGTATTCGTATGGCACATTAGATCATTATTATAATGCTTTTGTCACAGTTTTATAAAAGTAATAAGCCACTTGAGGCAATTTAAAGGGATATCACTTACACCGTGCCTCTTGCAGCCCTGTTTTGCCATAGCCCCGCTATTAAACTGCATAACATTTACATCATAACTGCAGAAATCTATACAGTCCTCCAACTCAAAACCAACTTGTGACCTAAAAATGTATTTTAAGCAGATTTTAAAAACAGCATCAAATTAGATATTTAGCCATCATTATTCCAGAAGTCTGACACTACATTAACCAGCTTTTCATTCCATTCATAAACAGACCACAATGCTGCTGTGGTCCAATCGAGATGAAGGACTGAACCATCTGGCCAAAAGCACCTTTCATTACCATCATGTCGCATATCACAATTCAGAAACTGCCAGAGAAAACAATAATCTGTCAATCGGCTTGAATGAGACTTGGGATAAGACCGCAAACAGGGAGATTATAATTTCAGAGGCCCATGGATTTTCTGCCACTGTAATGTCCCGAATTTTGACAGGTAATTACAGATTCCTCTGTCCTCTCCTTTCCGTAGAATAATTAATTCATCATTTGCAGTAGATTAGTGAAAATCCGTCTACAGAAATGGCTGCTCATCTCCAAGGGGTTTTGCATGTCTGCTCTGGTTTTTGTAAATGTGAAAGGTGTGCGCTTGTACTTCTGCTCTGTTGCTACTTAAATCTGTCCTAGGGTTTTGGCCTAAGATAGTGAGCAAAGCTTAGCTGAAGTGTATGCGCATCTGTGACAGAAAAAAAGCTTTTTGAAACAAAACAGAATGTAAAACCAGAGAGAAGCTGTTACACCTCCAAATATCACAGACTTCAATTTTCTGTGCACGTTTTATCCTGTCTTTTCATCTCTCCTCTCTCCGAGGACTGGCGAGTGAGCATAATTAACCATGTCAGTCACATCTTCCCTATGGAATACAGCATGTTTGAGTGAATTGTACGTCCACGACTGTGTGCATATTTAAATGCAAGACCTCTGGATGATACACTATTTGTCTTGGTATGTGAAATCTCCCTTCTAATTAATGGGTTTAGCTATTTCTGCTGCACCTATTAGGAAGAAATCCCAGCATCTATTTTTCAACATCTTATGGAAAATTCCTCAGAAAAGTGGAAGCTGTTGTAGTAACAAATAGAGTACAAACTCCCACCCCAAAACGAGGACCATTCAAATTAATGGTTCAAATTGAAATGTATGAGTTCAGCCAAAAATGAAGGGTGCTGCAGTTTTGGTGCGCAACCAGGTTCAATTGAAGTCAGAGTATGGTTCATTTGGATAATGTCAGTGCTGTTTTCCAAACTAGGATGTTCACCCGTGAATGGTACCCAAGTCTGCTGTATTTACTTATTGGAGTAATTGATGATGTAAGAATGGGCAAAACGTTTGCTGACAAGCTGGACTGACGCACTGCAAGAAAAGTAGACTTCAGCACAAACTGACTCCAGCGATTTAGAACATTTGCAGTACATTCGTGGCAGAAATGCTGAAAAAAACTTGGTGTAGGATTTAAACTATTTTCACTCAGAGACTGTTGGAAAATTTAACAAAAAAATAAAAAATATATATAAATAAAATTACAAAGAAACGGCAAGCACCACACTGAATTAAACATGAAAATGTAGAAAGACTTGCAGAAAACATACAGTAGAAAGACTGAACAAGTGATTTCTTCTAAAACGTAACCCAATAATCTTTGTTTTGTTTACAACTTCACAAAACCATCGGAAGGTGCAAGTGGTGTTATGTGTAGATGCTCTAGAAAACAAAAGCAAAGCTTCAACAAAAAAAAATATAAAAGTGAGGTGAGCAACGTTATGCTTTTTGCCGCCTTCTCTTGTATGGGTGTTACCTGTAACAGCTGTTGATTCGACAAAACCATAACAACAACAATTCGGGGAACGGGGAGCAAGCTTCAAATCAAGTGTAAAAGCACCCTTAACCCCTATGAGGGACTGAAGATTTCAAGCTTCAAAAGCACCATAAGGGTATCACATAAATGCTTGTGCATTATACTTCAAGCCTTCTGAACTCATACAATAGATGAGTCATAGCATTAATTATTGAGCATAGAATCAAATAATTTCTTGGACAGATCATTCAGAACAGTTTTCAGAACTAGATCAATCATATCACTGAAAAGATCTGACTCAAAAAATGATTTATTCACACATCTGATATCTCCGAAAGCTGTGAAAGGTCAAATGTCAAGATTTTAGTAAATAATGACTTAAACTTCTATGATATGACTATAGAAGACTTAAAATATAGCACATATGGAGTAATTCTAGGGATGCACCGAATGTTCGGCAACCGCGGGGAAAATCTGCGCTGATAGTCATCAGTTGCTCAGTCACATTTTTATGAATTTTTACAAGGCATGTGACAATGCGATATATACGACGTATTCGTAATGAGGTCTCTTCTCAGCAAGGCTACTTTTAATTGTACAGTAAAAATAAAATAATATACATGCCTGATTCAAGAAAGGGGTCTGATGGCCAAAAATTATTATTTTACTAACGTATTCATTTTAAGTTAAATTGTGCTTTGTTGGTATAATATCTGCTAGAATGTTAAAAATGTTCAGTGTTAAACATTTTTAAATTGTTGTTTTGTAATAATTGTTTTTCTTTGAAAAGCAAGACAAAACAGTAAAAAGCACATTTTGGCTTTTTAATTTATGCAATGGTGAAAAATAAATTGGCAAAATACATGGGAAAAAAAAACCATGTTCGGTATTCGGCCTAGTGTTTAATTTTGTTCGGTTTCGGCTTCGGCCAAGAATTTTCATTTCGGTGCATCCCTAAGTAATTCTATGATAATTTCAGTGTTTTTTTTTTTTTTTGAAGGCTGAAAGCTGAAGTTTCCATTCACTAAAAATAATGACCTGTAAAATTTCTCTTTTGGTGTACCATAGAAGAAAGAGTCATGAAAGACATGAAGATGGGAAAATAGAGATATTTCATTTGGGGTGAACTGTTCCTTTAAATGACAAGCATCTATGGATGTGGTGTTAACATACGTTCATCCAGGTATTACTGCAAGTTTGCTGAATTTTCACATCAGCTTTATTTTTAAAAGGCATATACATTTGCAACCAAAACACACACACACACACACACACACTTTTATTACAGCTTATACAGGAGCAGCTTTCCTTCCTAATTTACATCAACCAAAGAAAAAGTGACTGGTAGTAAAGTAATGTAATGAGAAAATACAGCAGGTAGTTAAAAATGGTTAAAAGATAAACAACCTGCCACGATACCAAGCAGAAAGCAGCACTTTATGCACACACACTCATACAGATGCTAATTTCCATTACATTCTAAACACAGCCCTCGAGTTGATTTTTTTAATATTTGTTATTTAATCTCTCAGTGTCAATAAACCATCCTTGTTCATCATTCTGACTAAAACGGAGAGAAGACCCTTTCAAGTCATTGATCTTTTTTCTGTCACTCACTTGCACCGATTTCCTCACAAACACAAGTTATTTTCAAGCACTTCTCATACAACAGCTGTCAAGACACCCAGTCCATCAGATCTATGTTCACATTCTACTCCTATCCAATACGATTTGGATCATTTCCTCCTGTCCCTCGCTCTTCGTGTCCTTGGTGATCAGTTTCTCACGTCACGAGAGAATGTGTTGGTTTGTGTGTGCGTGTGTGTGTAATCTCCCTCTTGCAGGCTGCAGGTTGTGTGCCACTGCCATTGCAGTTTATATTTACCTCACAAAGCATTTGGCAGTTTTGGGTTCATGAAGCATTCGCACTGGCGCCTAGAGGAACGGAACTCAATTCACACCGCCGTACCCATCCCCCTTTGTTTCTCCTGGACTTCAACAAACCATATACTTGATTATGACTGTAACATGTTAACAGCACATGCAGTGGTAGCTCAAAGGCAGTTCCAATAGAGAACAAAGAGCGGATGTATGAATAATTAAAGACTAGACTAACACAATACTTCCAGACCCACCCACTCCCCTCTCTGACTGCCTAGAAGCCGAACGTGCTTCAGAGACACCCATGGCCTCTGTTCTGCTTTCATTTCTCACTTCCTCTTGGTATCTCTCCATTAAAGAGGGTTTAGATGTTAGAAAGGATTACAGTGAAGAGGAGTGACTTGTACATTATACAGTGTGAAGTGAGCATATAGCAGCCTGCAGAATAAGTTTAAACAGGATGAAATTCACCAGCATTGTTTATGCTACAGACATGATTGATACCTCATATCTTGCAACTTTTCAGGAGAGGAGTTATTATTGTTTATGATCTGCTAGAATGTTAAAAATGTTCAGTGTTAAACATTTTTAAATTGTTGTTTTGTAATAATTGTTTTTCTTTGAAAAGCAAGACAAAACAGTAAAAAGCACATTTTGGCTTTTTAATTTATGCAATGGTGAAAAATAAATTGGCAAAATACATGGGAAAAAAAAAACCATGTTCGGTATTCGGCCTAGTGTTTAATTTTGTTCGGTTTCGGCTTCGGCCAAGAATTTTCATTTCGGTGCATCCCTAAGTAATTCTATGATAATTTCAGTGTTTTTTTTTTTTTTTGAAGGCTGAAAGCTGAAGTTTCCATTCACTAAATATAATGACCTGTAAAATTTCTCTTTTGGTGTACCATAGAAGAAAGAGTCATGAAAGACATGAAGATGGGAAAATAGAGATATTTCATTTGGGGTGAACTGTTCCTTTAAATGACAAGCATCTATGGATGTGGTGTTAACATACGTTCATCCAGGTATTACTGCAAGTTTGCTGAATTTTCACATCAGCTTTATTTTTAAAAGGCATATACATTTGCAACCAAAACACACACACACACACACACACACTTTTATTACAGCTTATACAGGAGCAGCTTTCCTTCCTAATTTACATCAACCAAAGAAAAAGTGACTGGTAGTAAAGTAAACGTAATGAGAAAATACAGCAGGTAGTTAAAAATGGTTAAAAGATAAACAACCTGCCACGATACCAAGCAGAAAGCAGCACTTTATGCACACACACTCATACAGATGCTAATTTCCATTACATTCTAAACACAGCCCTCGAGTTGATTTTTTTAATATTTGTTATTTAATCTCTCAGTGTCAATAAACCATCCTTCAGCTTTCCTTCCTAATTTACATCAACCAAAGAAAAAGTGACTGGTAGTAAAGTAATGTAATGAGAAAATACAGCAGGTAGTTAAAAATGGTTAAAAGATAAACAACCTGCCACGATACCAAGCAGAAAGCAGCACTTTATGCACACACACTCATACAGATGCTAATTTCCATTACATTCTAAACACAGCCCTCGAGTTGATTTTTTTAATATTTGTTATTTAATCTCTCAGTGTCAATAAACCATCCTTGTTCATCATTCTGACTAAAACGGAGAGAAGACCCTTTCAAGTCATTGATCTTTTTTCTGTCACTCACTTGCACCGATTTCCTCACAAACACAAGTTATTTTCAAGCACTTCTCATACAACAGCTGTCAAGACACCCAGTCCATCAGATCTATGTTCACATTCTACTCCTATCCAATACGATTTGGATCATTTCCTCCTGTCCCTCGCTCTTCGTGTCCTTGGTGATCAGTTTCTCACGTCACGAGAGAATGTGTTGGTTTGTGTGTGCGTGTGTGTGTAATCTCCCTCTTGCAGGCTGCAGGTTGTGTGCCACTGCCATTGCAGTTTATATTTACCTCACAAAGCATTTGGCAGTTTTGGGTTCATGAAGCATTCACACTGGCGCCTAGAGGAACGGAACTCAATTCACACCGCCGTACCCATCCCCCTTTGTTTCTCCTGGACTTCAACAAACCATATACTTGATTATGACTGTAACATGTTAACAGCACATGCAGTGGTAGCTCAAAGGCAGTTCCAATAGAGAACAAAGAGCGGATGTATGAATAATTAAAGACTAGACTAACACAATACTTCCAGACCCACCCACTCCCCTCTCTGACTGCCTAGAAGCCGAACGTGCTTCAGAGACACCCATGGCCTCTGTTCTGCTTTCATTTCTCACTTCCTCTTGGTATCTCTCCATTAAAGAGGGTTTAGATGTTAGAAAGGATTACAGTGAAGAGGAGTGACTTGTACATTATACAGTGTGAAGTGAGCATATAGCAGCCTGCAGAATAAGTTTAAACAGGATGAAATTCACCAGCATTGTTTATGCTACAGACATGATTGATACCTCATATCTTGCAACTTTTCAGGAGAGGAGTTATTATTGTTTATGATCTGACCGCAATATATCATGTGTGCATTTACAACTTTTAGTGGACCAGATCACCCAAAAATGAATGAATAATTTACTCACCCTCATGTTTTTCCAAACTATTGACACAGATTTTTTTTTTATTTGATTCGATTTCAATTCACAAGCTCTTGATTTGATTGAGCTCTGAAATCCTGGCCAGGACATGTCCAGGAAAAAGGGCATATAGGGTCACCCAATCTAATATTGAAGTTTAAAATTAACAACATTGAATTCACCTGCTATTTATTTTATACATAATAATCAATACTCAAAAATAGTTGTATACAAACACTTGTACTGCACACAAGATGGGTTTTATATTTAATGATATAATGATGTATCAACTCCAATTTGAGCCCCTGCCTCTTTAATTGCCGATGCTAAATTGCCCTTTCGAATGCTGCTGCTTGAACTGTGATCTGTCATGCCACATAAAATAGCATTTAATTATTCATTGTTCACAATAAAACTGAAATAATTTGAAAGCTGAGACTGTGCCATTTTTCCCAGACACGTCCTGGCCAGGATTTCTATATATCTGCTATGTATTTAGGTCCTAGGCCATTGAGTGATTTATAAAGGAGTAAAATTACTTTAAAATCAATCCTAAATATAACTGGAAGCCAGTGTAAGGACCTGAGGACTGGTGTGATATGCTCAGATTGTCTGGTTCTAGTCAGAATCATGGCAGCAGCGTTCTGGATGACAATTGTAGCTCTAGACAGTTACCTATGGTTATGATTTTATAAATACCGTTGTCTGATTGATTTTATAGTCTCAAGCATTCAGAAATCACACAAAATAAAATTAAGCAGTTTTACTATGATAAAACCATGGTTAATTTTGGTAAGGGTTGTGATGTCCACATGATTTGTTGAAGAAATTAAAGAGGCTGTAGCATTTCTATCGCAAAAAGGTGGCCAAAAATAAAGAAAATTAAGTGGATATTTGAATTAAATGTTTGGTCAATATCAAACAAGGATTTGATCATCCTGTAAGTGTAACAACAGCAATTATCAGGCCTTTGGTGCCCTTTGCAGGCATTTGTAATAATGCAAATTGTTTACAATTCTGAAAACAAAATAACAAATTACAAAAGCAAATGCAAATCTAAAAAACAAAATAACAAGTCCGAAAACACAACGACAAGTCCGAAAACAAAATAACAAGTCAGAAAACACAACGACAAATCAGACAAACCGGAAAAGGTAGGTATAGTTTGAGACAGCGCCATTGGTTTGGGATTACTCACCGCTGATTGGACGATACATCTGTCAATCAAGGTGTTCCGGAAGAACCAGCCGAAAGTTCGGAGATGGTATTAAAGTAGCTCAGTTTAAATGTATTATATGAACTGCCCTTACTATGGAATAAAAAATATGGAGGGTCTATTTACACTTAGTGCAAATAGCCCGCCTTGTTGGCAGTAATTCCGCTCTCCAACGTGTGATTGGGCTAGTCAATACTGTAAAAGAAGCTGTGAAAAATCAGTTCCAGTGGCGCAGATGGTAAAGCGCATGTCGTCAGCTTTTTGACGCGATCGACCCGGGTTCGATCTCGCCTTTTGCAGAACTTTTTTTCTCCCTTTTTAAATCTCGTATCACATCATAAAAGGCATTTATTTTCAATAAAAATTAAGGAAATAATCAAAAAGTTGAAAATAAAGTGTCAGGTAGGGTTAGGGAGGGCTTTAGTGTACCAATAACGTGGCATCCATTTAAAAATTTGAATTAAAATGATAATTTACACTCAATACATTATTATTGCATACTGTTTTATAATGTGACAACGGCCGTGTTTGAACCTCTCTCACTGTACGACTTAAATCCCTTCCAACCTTTCCTGAAGTCCTATTGGCTCACGCCAGTCCAACTGACTGGCTAGTTGTCACGAAGTATGCAAATCGCATGCAAATACTAACGAGCTCGAGAGGCAGTATAAAATGCGGTGCACGCGTCAATTACATCAGAATCCTCTCCTCCACTTACTTGTTTGGCTTCTACAACCTGAAGAATGACTTCATTCTGCAAGACCTGGGCGGGACCTATCGAACCGCCAGATCAGCACGACAACTGCGTCGCCTGCTTGGGCTTGGTCCACGCTAAGGTGGCGTTGGAGGAGTTTGACTGTGGGCATTGCGCGGACCTGACGGCTTGCTTCGATGTGCTTCGGACTCGCCACAACGTGCCTCATGGCTTGTTTGGGGTGAGGCCCAGTGCTGCCAGCATGCTGCTGGTGGTGCCCCCCCAGCTCCCTCCCCCTTCCGGAGGTGGGAGCAGCTCGTGTAGTGTGCGGACCATTTACGCAGTGTCACGTAGTGTGAACACCACAACGACTTCAAGACAGACAACAAGTCATGTAGTCTGAACAGCACAACAATCTGCCGACATTTTAACTCATGTAGTGTGAACTAGGCTTTAGTCAATTTAGTTCTTAAGACACAGTCTTAACATGGTGACTATGTTTATGCAACTGGCCCCTGGGGTTCCTCTGGCTGCATTGGCGTGTGACCCATATCGGCTGCCGGAGAGAGTGCAGAACGAACATCTGCACGAGGCCTACCACAGTGATTCGCTACCATTTCACGCTTTCAGAAGGAACTCAGGTACACATGTTTAATTTTGCTTTACACTCAGGAGAGTGAAGAGGCCAGTTTTCTGTTTTTACGGCCACTACGTACTCAAGCCATGATTCAGGCCTGCTACGGTGTGGGGGATGAGAGTGGGTGTGTGGGCCCACAGTGTTTAATATTTGTTCATATAGTATTCAGAGTACTATTTTGATACCCACAGTAAGTTATTTTGTACCTTTAATTTCAAGTGTGCTAGTGTGTTCAATTCATTCATAGTGCTTTTTACTCTGAGGCCAATTCAGTAATTCTGTCGTTGGAGGTATAGCCTTTTTGGTGTTAAATAGTGCCAAATTTGAAGTTAGTGTGATTGTGTGAATACTTTACATTTTGAAATTTGTTTCTTTGAGCTATTCGGACTCTTTAATTTTGCTCTAATTAAAACCTTGACATTTTGTTACTTATCAAATTGTTTTATTCATTCAAAATAGTTTATTCTTGACAATTTAATCTTGTGAGTATAGATTTTAAATTCCAAGTAACTTTCTAAAAGAGAAGTATTTAAATTAGTGATCGCAGAGGAGCCTTAATACATCATCTTTTAGGCATTAGTTTATTGAACCCGGTGCTGCTCCTTACAAAACTCTTAAAATATGCATAACAAATGAACAATAAATCAAATCAAGATTCCATCTTCTTATACAATAATGCTTGAGTGTTTTCAGTGGATGAAAAGGGTAATTTCAATCAAAACACTATGTGTAACAAAGAGGGAGAGAAAACGAGGGGAAAGAACCAAAGGAGTACAAGAAAAATAAGTATAATTTGCTGGTGGGGGATTTCTTTAAGAAAATCAGATTTTTGATTTATGGAGTCCATTATAGAGGAGGAAAAACAAACAGCGTTATTAAAGATTATATTAAGGAGATCGGCTGAATACTGTAGATAGTTTGTAGTGTAAAATAAACATTAGTCATGTATCACACTGTAAGTAATCATATAATTACTGAACATTCTCAGCAACTGAAAAGATAACCGGGGCAGTCGTGGCCTAATGGTTAGAGAGTCAGTTTCAGGTCCAGCAGGAATTGTCGTGAGGGGGAGTGAATAACCAGTTCTCTCTTCCACCCTCAATACAATGACTGAGATGAGACCCTTGAGCAAGGCACCGAACCCCCAACTGCTCCCCGGGTGCCGCAGCAATATGGCTGCCCACTGCTCCGGGTGTGTGTGCACTTGGATGGGTTAAATGCAGAGCACAAATTCCGAGTATGGGTCACTATACTTGGCAATACGTCACTTCACTTCACTGAATGCTGTTCCGCCTGTATAAGATTTTACATTTACTTGATTTCCGTTTAGTTGATTATACTCTGCTGCAATGACATTACTGCCATTCCATATTTATTTATGTTATTTGCTGTCAGTATTAGGTATATTTATACTTTATAAACACTAATGTATGGTTACATCTTAGGTAGCGCACATGAGCTTTGCAGTTGTTTACATCTTAATTTTGACTGCACGTGCATCAGCAGCAGCCATACTCACGTGAACAGTTCATGCACAGTTGGATGTTATATTTTGCTTTTATTGATCAGTGTTTTATTAATATTGTGCTGTTTCACACATCTCTGCACAAGACAACAGTTTGTATTATAACCTGATTGAGACATCATTGTTCTGACCGGACAAACTGTAGACTTCAGCCAAACCTGGACTGAAGAGTAGAGTTTTGCAAGATTTTTCACATACCACTCATGCACAGCATTCCAAGTCTTATGAAAAAAAGCACCACAGAATATATGTTTGTGAGTAACAAACCAAAACTTGTCACTACGCACTGAAAATACTTTAAGTCATCATGACAACCAATTGCATCACTGAGAATCCTATCAGTACTATCTGTGAACTATTCATTCAGACCGTTTTTTGTGGTCAACTGGACTAAGCAACTCATTTAAAAAATACACAGAGCCACAGAATTTGATCACAGTTGAGAAATACATTTCTAAATTAACTTGAAACTCCAAAGAGACACCTTTTAATTGCATAAGTTTAAAATAAATTCCTCATCACTATAATATTAACAGTTATTATGGAACATGTTCGCTGGCTCCCCTTCTGGAGGTCAATTTGATCAGTGTTTCCCAACCTTTTTTTAGTTGCGGCACCCTTTGGAAATTTTAACAAACTTGTGGCACCCTACAAAATAAATTTTGTCACAATATTTGAATTTCTAACTTCGATATGAAAAGTATAGATATTCGGTACAACAGGGAAGAACTGCAGAATATAATGTCATACAGATATTTTTTAATATTATTAAATTTTTTTGTCCATCAATGGTGGCAATCAGTAGGCTAATTTCTAATGAAGAGGCCAATTTATATGACAGATTATAATGTAGGCTTTTATACATATGTAAACATTAATTACCATTATAACTAGCTATCTCACAAATTTTTACTCACTCAGTGTTTTTTAAATTTTACAGTGGGGTAATGTTGGTGCAGTAGCACGATATAGCTTGATTTCAAACTTTGAATTGAATAAAAAATGACAAGTAAGCAGTCAGTAATAAAATAAGAACAAATAAAGAAATTAATAATGATAGCACAAATTAAAAAAATAATAATTCTGTGCATCTCTAATTATTGGCGACATCAGAAATGGATATTATATAATAGATGCTTTTTTGAACATTTTAGCAATTTAAAAATATTAAAAAATGATTTTTTTACATGGCACCCCTGCTCTCGACAGATGGCACCCCGGTTGGGAAACACTGTATTAGATGGCAAATGTGTGTGTTCCTGAGAAAACGTGGGTGTATATTTCTGTGAGTTCATTCGTGTGTGTGCATGCAGGTTGGAGCTAAGCCTGCATCTGCCGATTTTAAAGGTTGTCTTGTTTGTACACTAATATCAGGACCCATCGGTACACTGTGCTTTCCCAGAATTCCGGTCTTTTCTGTGTTTGTATATTGCTGTTTTGCTTCTTCTCTCTTTCATTCCCATTTCTCACTGTGTCTCAGAGCAATAAATCCACATCCCTGAAGACTAGCAGGGCTAACAGATGGCCATGAATCTTTAACCACATGAAAGAACATATGGGTGTTTCTTCAAATATGGCAACTTTGAACCCTGTGGACTTTTAGAAAATAAACTCCCTTAAAACACTGTTCAAACTCTCACTAGTCAATTTCATGTGTCTACTAACAGTGATATACATAACAGGAGAATTCTGTAATTTTTTAACCAACAAAAGACATTTCACACATATTTTGCATAATTTGAAAAAAATTAAATTACAGAACATAGGCCTATAGGGAAAAAACAAAACACAAAAACATGCCTATACCTACATTTTTGCAAAAAAATAAAGAAATAAAGAAATACATTAAAAATTAATACAAAATATATACAGTGGGTACGGAAAGTATTCAGACCCCCTTACATTTTTCACTCTTTGTTAAATTGCAGCCATTTGCTAAAATCATTTAAGTTAAGTTTTTTTCCTCATTAATGTACACACAGCACCCCATATTGACAGAAAAACACAGAATTGTTGACATTTTTGCAGATTTATTAAAAAAGAAAAACTGAAATATCACATGGTCCTAAATATTCAGACCCTTTGCTCAGTATTTAGTAGAAGCACCCTTTTGATCTAATACAGCCATGAGTCTTTTTGGGAAAGAGGCAACAAGTTTTTCACACCTGGATTTGGGAATCCTCTGCCATTCCTCCTTGCAGAGCCTCTCCAGTTCTGGCAGGTTGGATGGTAAACGTTGGTGGACAGCAATTTTTAGG
>NW_015505804.1:22372-30424 GCF_001515645.1 Sinocyclocheilus grahami | reverse complement strand
TTGATTTAAGAGGTTTAAAATTAATTTAAGAAGACGATTATACATATAATATAGTGCAATCAGTTCGGACATCGCACAGTGCTCATTCAATAAATGCACAGCTAAACAGATGAGTTTTGAGTCTGCATTTAAATGTGACTAATGTTTTAGCACATCTGATCTCTTCTGGAAGCTGATTCCAACTGCGGGTGGCATAATAACTAAAAGCACATTCCCCTTGTTTTGTGTGAACCCTCTGTATTTCTAACTGACTCGATCCTAATGATCTGAGTGGTCTGTTCGGTTTATATTCAGTGAGCATATCTGCTATATATTTAGGTCCTAGGCCATTGAGTGATTTATAAACGAGTAAAAGTACTTTAAAATCAATCCTAAATGTAACTGGAAGCCAGTGTAAGGACCTGAGGACTGGTGTGATATGCTCAGATTTTCTGGTTCTAGTCAGAATTCTGGCAGCAGCGTTCTGGCTGAGCTGCAGCTGTCTAATGGTCTTCTTGGGAAGGCCGGTGAGGAGACCATTACAATAGTCCACCCTGCTGGTGATAAAGGCATGAACAAGTTTCTCCAAGTCTTGACTGGAAACAAAACCTCTAATTCTTGCAATGTTTTTGAGATGATAGTATGCTGATTTAGTTACTGCTTTGACATGACTACTGAAACTAAGGTCTGTCTCCAGAATCACACCAAGATTCCTGACTTGATTTTTAGTTGTTAGACCCCTAGAGTCAAGGTATGCATTCACCTTGAGAACTTCATCTTTGTTTCCAAATGCAATGACTTCAGATTTTTCCTTGTTTAACTGAAGGAAGTTCTGGCACATCCAACTGTTAATTTCATCAACGCATTGGCAGAGGGAGTCAATGGGGCTGTAGTCATTTGGCGATAAGGCTAGGTAAATCTGGGTATCATCAGCATAGCTGTGAAAGGCAATTTGGTTCTTTCTCATTATTTGGCCATGCTTGTGCCCCCTCCTTCAAAAAAAAAAACCTATTATAAGCGGTCAAAATATAACTTTAATAAAATATAAAAGTAAATAAATAAATTGTAATTAAATTGTATTATTTATACAATTGTAGCTCTAGACAGTTACCTATGGTTATGATTTTATAAATACCGTTGTCTGATTGATTTTATAGTCTCAAGCATTCAGAAATCACACAAAATAAAATTAAGCAGTTTTACTATGATAAAACCATGGTTAATTTTGGTAAGGGTTGTGATGTCCACATGATTTGTTGAAGAAATTAAAGAGGCTGTAGCATTTCTATCGCAAAAAGGTGGCCAAAAATAAAGAAAATTAAGTGGATATTTGAATTAAATGTTTGGTCAATATCAAACAAGGATTTGATCATCCTGTAAGTGTAACAACAGCAATTATCAGGCCTTTGGTGCCCTTTGCAGGCATTTGTAATAATGCAAATTGTTTACAATTCTGAAAACAAAATAACAAATTACAAAAGCAAATGCAAATCTAAAAAACAAAATAACAAGTCCGAAAACACAACGACAAGTCCGAAAACAAAATAACAAGTCAGAAAACACAACGACAAATCAGACAAACCGGAAAAGGTAGGTATAGTTTGAGACAGCGCCATTGGTTTGGGATTACTCACCGCTGATTGGACGATACATCTGTCAATCAAGGTGTTCCGGAAGAACCAGCCGAAAGTTCGGAGATGGTATTAAAGTAGCTCAGTTTAAATGTATTATATGAACTGCCCTTACTATGGAATAAAAAATATGGAGGGTCTATTTACACTTAGTGCAAATAGCCCGCCTTGTTGGCAGTAATTCCGCTCTCCAACGTGTGATTGGGCTAGTCAATACTGTAAAAGAAGCTGTGAAAAATCAGTTCCAGTGGCACAGATGGTAAAGCGCATGTCGTCAGCTTTTTGACGCGATCGACCCGGGTTCGATCTCGCCTTTTGCAGAACTTTTTTTCTCCCTTTTTAAATCTCGTATCACATCATAAAAGGCATTTATTTTCAATAAAAATTAAGGAAATAATCAAAAAGTTGAAAATAAAGTGTCAGGTAGGGTTAGGGAGGGCTTTAGTGTACCAATAACGTGGCATCCATTTAAAAATTTGAATTAAAATTATAATTTACACTCAATACATTATTATTGCATACTGTTTTATAATGTGACAACGGCCGTGTTTGAACCTCTCTCACTGTACGACTTAAATCCCTTCCAACCTTTCCTGAAGTCCTATTGGCTCACGCCAGTCCAACTGACTGGCTAGTTGTCACGAAGTATGCAAATCGCATGCAAATACTAACGAGCTCGAGAGGCAGTATAAAATGCGGTGCACGCGTCAATTACATCAGAATCCTCTCCTCCACTTACTTGTTTGGCTTCTACAACCTGAAGAATGACTTCATTCTGCAAGACCTGGGCGGGACCTATCGAACCGCCAGATCAGCACGACAACTGCGTCGCCTGCTTGGGCTTGGTCCACGCTAAGGTGGCGTTGGAGGAGTTTGACTGTGGGCATTGCGCGGACCTGCCGGCTTGCTTCGATGTGCTTCGGACTCGCCACAACGTGCCTCATGGCTTGTTTGGGGTGAGGCCCAGTGCTGCCAGCATGCTGCTGGTGGTGCCCCCCCAGCTCCCTCCCCCTTCCGGAGGTGGGAGCAGCTCGTGTAGTGTGCGGACCATTTACGCAGTGTCACGTAGTGTGAACACCACAACGACTTCAAGACAGACAACAAGTCATGTAGTCTGAACAGCACAACAATCTGCCGACATTTTAACTCATGTAGTGTGAACTAGGCTTTAGTCAATTTAGTTCTTAAGACACAGTCTTAACATGGTGACTATGTTTATGCAACTGGCCCCTGGGGTTCCTCTGGCTGCATTGGCGTGTGACCCATATCGGCTGCCGGAGAGAGTGCAGAACGAACATCTGCAAGAGGCCTACCACAGTGATTCGCTACCATTTCACGCTTTCAGAAGGAACTCAGGTACACATGTTTAATTTTGCTTTACACTCAGGAGAGTGAAGAGGCCAGTTTTCTGTTTTTACGGCCACTACGTACTCAAGCCATGATTCAGGCCTGCTACGGTGTGGGGGATGAGAGTGGGTGTGTGGGCCCACAGTGTTTAATATTTGTTCATATAGTATTCAGAGTACTATTTTGATACCCACAGTAAGTTATTTTGTACCTTTAATTTCAAGTGTGCTAGTGTGTTCAATTCATTCATAGTGCTTTTTACTCTGAGGCCAATTCAGTAATTCTGTCGTTGGAGGTATAGCCTTTTTGGTGTTAAATAGTGCCAAATTTGAAGTTAGTGTGATTGTGTGAATACTTTACATTTTGAAATTTGTTTCTTTGAGCTATTCGGACTCTTTAATTTTGCTCTAATTAAAACCTTGACATTTTGTTACTTATCAAATTGTTTTATTCATTCAAAATAGTTTATTCTTGACAATTTAATCTTGTGAGTATAGATTTTAAATTCCAAGTAACTTTCTAAAAGAGAAGTATTTAAATTAGTGATCGCAGAGGAGCCTTAATACATCATCTTTTAGGCATTAGTTTATTGAACCCGGTGCTGCTCCTTACAAAACTCTTAAAATATGCATAACAAATGAACAATAAATCAAATCAAGATTCCATCTTCTTATACAATAATGCTTGAGTGTTTTCAGTGGATGAAAAGGGTAATTTCAATCAAAACACTATGTGTAACAAAGAGGGAGAGAAAACGAGGGGAAAGAACCAAAGGAGTACAAGAAAAATAAGTATAATTTGCTGGTGGGGGATTTCTTTAAGAAAATCTGATTTTTGATTTATGGAGTCCATTATAGAGGAGGAAAAACAAACAGCGTTATTAAAGATTATATTAAGGAGATCGGCTGAATACTGTAGATAGTTTGTAGTGTAAAATAAACATTAGTCATGTATCACACTGTAAGTAATCATATAATTACTGAACATTCTCAGCAACTGAAAAGATAACCGGGGCAGTCGTGGCCTAATGGTTAGAGAGTCAGTTTCAGGTCCAGCAGGAATTGTCGTGAGGGGGAGTGAATAACCAGTTCTCTCTTCCACCCTCAATACAATGACTGAGATGAGACCCTTGAGCAAGGCACCGAACCCCCAACTGCTCCCCGGGTGCCGCAGCAATATGGCTGCCCACTGCTCCGGGTGTGTGTGCACTTGGATGGGTTAAATGCAGAGCACAAATTCCGAGTATGGGTCACTATACTTGGCAATACGTCACTTCACTTCACTGAATGCTGTTCCGCCTGTATAAGATTTTCCATTTACTTGATTTCCGTTTAGTTGATTATACTCTGCTGCAATGACATTACTGCCATTCCATATTTATTTATGTTATTTGCTGTCAGTATTAGGTATATTTATACTTTATAAACACTAATGTATGGTTACATCTTAGGTAGCGCACATGAGCTTTGCAGTTGTTTACATCTTAATTTTGACTGCACGTGCATCAGCAGCAGCCATACTCACGTGAACAGTTCATGCACAGTTGGATGTTATATTTTGCTTTTATTGATCAGTGTTTTATTAATATTGTGCTGTTTCACACATCTCTGCACAAGACAACAGTTTGTATTATAACCTGATTGAGACATCATTGTTCTGACCGGACAAACTGTAGACTTCAGCCAAACCTGGACTGAAGAGTAGAGTTTTGCAAGATTTTTCACATACCACTCATGCACAGCATTCCAAGTCTTATGAAAAAAAGCACCACAGAATATATGTTTGTGAGTAACAAACCAAAACTTGTCACTACGCACTGAAAATACTTTAAGTCATCATGACAACCAATTGCATCACTGAGAATCCTATCAGTACTATCTGTGAACTATTCATTCAGACCGTTTTTTGTGGTCAACTGGACTAAGCAACTCATTTAAAAAATACACAGAGCCACAGAGTTTGATCACAGTTGAGAAATACATTTCTAAATTAACTTGAAACTCCAAAGAGACACCTTTTAATTGCATAAGTTTAAAATAAATTCCTCATCACTATAATATTAACAGTTATTATGGAACATGTTCGCTGGCTCCCCTTCTGGAGGTCAATTTGATCAGTGTTTCCCAACCTTTTTTTAGTTGCGGCACCCTTTGGAAATTTTAACAAACTTGTGGCACCCTACAAAATAAATTTTGTCACAATATTTGAATTTCTAACTTCGATATGAAAAGTATAGATATTCGGTACAACAGGGAAGAACTGCAGAATATAATGTCATACAGATATTTTTTAATATTATTAAATTTTTTTGTCCATCAATGGTGGCAATCAGTAGGCTAATTTCTAATGAAGAGACCAATTTATATGACAGATTATAATGTAGGCTTTTATACATATGTAAACATTAATTACCATTATAACTAGCTATCTCACAAATTTTTACTCACTCAGTGTTTTTTAAATTTTACAGTGGGGTAATTTTGGTGCAGTAGCACGATATAGCTTGATTTCAAACTTTGAATTGAATAAAAAATGACAAGTAAGCAGTCAGTAATAAAATAAGAACAAATAAAGAAATTAATAATGATAGCACAAATTAAAAAAATAATAATTCTGTGCATCTCTAATTATTGGCGACATCAGAAATGGATATTATATAATAGATGCTTTTTTGAACATTTTAGCAATTTAAAAATATTAAAAAATGATTTTTTTACATGGCACCCCTGCTCTCGACAGATGGCACCCCGGTTGGGAAACACTGTATTAGATGGCAAATGTGTGTGTTCCTGAGAAAACGTGGGTGTATATTTCTGTGAGTTCATTCGTGTGTGTGCATGCAGGTTGGAGCTAAGCCTGCATCTGCCGATTTTAAAGGTTGTCTTGTTTGTACACTAATATCAGGACCCATCGGTACACTGTGCTTTCCCAGAATTCCGGTCTTTTCTGTGTTTGTATATTGCTGTTTTGCTTCTTCTCTCTTTCATTCCCATTTCTCACTGTGTCTCAGAGCAATAAATCCACATCCCTGAAGACTAGCAGGGCTAACAGATGGCCATGAATCTTTAACCACATGAAAGAACATATGGGTGTTTCTTCAAATATGGCAACTTTGAACCCTGTGGACTTTTAGAAAATAAACTCCCTTAAAACACTGTTCAAACTCTCACTAGTCAATTTCATGTGTCTACTAACAGTGATATACATAACAGGAGAATTCTGTAATTTTTTAACCAACAAAAGACATTTCACACATATTTTGCATAATTTGAAAAAAATTAAATTACAGAACATAGGCCTATAGGGAAAAAACAAAACACAAAAACATGCCTATACCTACATTTTTGCAAAAAAATAAAGAAATAAAGAAATACATTAAAAATTAATACAAAATATATACAGTGGGTACGGAAAGTATTCAGACCCCCTTACATTTTTCACTCTTTGTTAAATTGCAGCCATTTGCTAAAATCATTTAAGTTAAGTTTTTTTCCTCATTAATGTACACACAGCACCCCATATTGACAGAAAAACACAGAATTGTTGACATTTTTGCAGATTTATTAAAAAAGAAAAACTGAAATATCACATGGTCCTAAGTATTCAGACACTTTGCTCAGTATTTAGTAGAAGCACCCTTTTGATCTAATACAGCGATGAGTCTTTTTGGGAAAGATGCAACAAGTTTTTCACACCTGGATTTGGGGATCCTCTGCCATTCCTCCTTGCAGATCCTCTCCAGTTCTGTCAGGTTGGATGGTAAACGTTGGTGGACAGCCATTTTTAGGTCTCTCCAGAGATGCTCAATTGGGTTTAAGTCAGGGCTCTGGCTGGGCCATTAATCACTGCTATGCTGATGACACTCAACTCTACCTCTCATTCCATCCTGATGATCCGACAATAGCTGCTCGCATCTCAGCATGTCTAACAGACATTTCTTGTTGGATGACGGACCATCACCTTCAACTCAATCTGGCTAAGACAGAACTGCTTGTGGTTTCAACAAACCCATCACTTTATCAAAATTTCACCATCCAGTTAGGCTCATCAACCATAACTCCTTCAAAAACAGCTAGAAACCTTGGAGTTGTGATTGATGATAAGCTGAATTTCTCAGACCACATTGCTAAAACTGCCCGGTCCTGCAGATTTGCTTTATACAACATTAGGAAGATCAGGCCCTTTCTTTCAGAACATGCAGCACAACTTGTTCAAGCTCTTGTTCTATACAGACTGGACTATTGCAATGCTCTCTTGGCAGGTCTTCCAGCCAGTTCTAGCAAACCTCTACAATTAATCCAAAATGCCACTGCAAGATTAATCTTTAATGAGCCGAAAAGAACGCATGTGACACGTCTGTTCATCAATTGCACTGGCTACCAGTAGCTGCTCACATTAAATTCAAGGCATTAATGTTTACCTATCTAACTCTAACACTTTCTATTTTAATTCTACTTTATATTTATCTTCTTTTTTTATTTTTTATAAAAAAACAACAACAAAAAACAAACAAACACTAGCTTTCTATTTTTTCTATTCTATCTACTTGTTTTTCTTTGTGTGTGTATGTGTGTGTGTGTATAATATATATATATATATATAGGCTAACCGAGACTTGTAGGCTAACTGAGACTTGTCATTTGCACTTATATATTGTTGCTCTTTTGTTAGTTTTGTTTGTTTCTATTGTCCTCATTTGTAAGTCGCTTTGGATAAAAGTGTTTTATTTACATAAAAATTTTTACAGTGTATTGTATTTATATTTTCAAACGCATGTTGCTAATCTTATTGTAAACAATTCATCTGTGCATGTTTTTTTTTATGTCGTAATGTTTCATAAAATTGTGAAAAATATTTATATATATATATACATAAATAAATGAATGAATGAATACTGCTTTTTCCAGCTGAAATAACCAGTAGTGGCAGCAATTTTTAATCCTTCACAAAATCCACACAAATTATACCAGGGCAGATTATTTTTGCATGGTTCCAAGCACAATGCTACAGTATGTTATGACCTTAAAGGGGTCATATGATGTTGCTAAAAAGAACATTATTTGGTGTAATGAAATGTGTTTATGCGGTTTAAGGT
>NW_015505804.1:7178-22190 GCF_001515645.1 Sinocyclocheilus grahami | reverse complement strand
TAAACATAAAACCATGTCTGCATTTGTGATCGGAGAAATGACAAACAACAAGTGCTACTCTACACTGCCCAAAACTCGCGTTTGAATCACCAGTGGGGAGCGGAGTGAGCGGAGGCCGGCGGATAGAGTGTGGAACGGCCGGCGGGTTGAATGAGAGGAGGCCGGAGTGCTGAGTGAGCGACAGCTAGTGGGCTTGAGAATGGCGCGGCCGGCGGGCTTGCTGCAACCACATGTGATGAGCCTGGGCTGGACTCCGCTTCGTCCACGGTGAAAGCCGATCTAGGCCGATCTAGCTCTAGGCATGACGAAGAGGATATCGTCCTCTTTTGGAAGGCCAAACAAAGTAGTTTCGTTTTCACAACGAAACACAGCATCTCCACATCATGGCGGCGGCGGCAACAATACTACAGCAAGAATAAAATTTACGCCTTCTTTCTTTGCGTGAACATTTGGGCAGCGTTATGCAAATCTTCCCACATCGTGACGTAGACATGTGGGGGCGTGTTAGAACGAGCCGTTTTAGGTAGGCGTGGTTGACTTAACTTTTATAAAGAATATCTCTTTGGATTTGAGACTTTAGTCTTTGCAACTTTACAGATATTCTTTATGCACCAATTAAATCACATCATATGACCCCTTTAAATCGCTTTTACCATAGTGCATGATTTGTAAACTGATACATTTTGACAGTCGCACCGCAAAACCAGCTCCATATGAATGGCTTTTCTGTTGTAGCAAACTTGCTCGGTAGCTCACCTGGAACAGTTGCACTTGCGATGAAGAGCACTCTGGTACAAGTCCCGTGAAAAACAAGTCTCGATAAAAGCGTTCGAACACTTGTAGAAGCAGAGTAGAATGGTATGGCTGCTTCAGCACATGTGTTTTTATCTCACATGTTCTTTTGTCAACCCTACTGGTTAGAAGTTTAAGGTAGAGTTTAGGGCAGGCGCTATGTTATTTTCAAACGCTAACCTTTTAGCACCACATTTCATTTCCGAATTGACACAATATGCACAACAACAAATGTAGTAAAACATTGCTAGATTCACGTTAATCTGTTTCTGATAAAACTGAGTGCGGTTTTAGAGCCACTCACTAGATCAGGGGTGTCAAACTCAATTCCTGGAGGGCCAGAGCCCTGCAGAGTTTTGTTCCAACCTTTTTCCAACACACATTCTATGTAGTTTTCAAATAAGCCTGAAGGACTTGATTAGTTGGATCAGGTGTGTTTAATTAGGTTTGAATCTAACCTCTGCAGGGCTCCGGCCCTCCAGGAATTGAGTTTGACACCCCTGCACTAGACACTTCACGTCGAAAGTATTGCGAAACAAGCAAGAAGCAATGTAATATTTTCAATTTTTACAGAAATGTTGCCACAGGCAAGTTTTTTCCAACAAGTCTGGGTTGAAATTGCAATATGATTGGAAATGGCATACAATAAAATATTCTCTTCACTCCTATAGGAAGTGGAATATGTAAATCCGTGGGGCTCTGCCCCTTAGCAGTGATGTCATGCGTAAGAGTTTGTAGTGGTTGGTGAAATTCTGTTGCTGGAAACAGTGTTATTTTGGGCAGTCTAGCTTTACTATATACAGCTTTCTCTTTATTTTGCCTTTTGGTGCCCAGTCTCCCCACTGAGATTTTTTCTTTTTATCTTTTTATCTAACAACATTCAGTCTGTAGTTTTGAAAGATTAAATCTACAGCAGCTCTACAGTGGGTTCACTTGAAGGCTCGAGATTTACATCCTGAACCATTCAGTAAATATTTGACAGATCCTACAATGGAGTTAAAATATTTGCTTTGCTTCACAGGAAAGCAGTTGATTTGGAAAGTTGAGCCAATGTTGCCATGTTGGATTGGTTGGGATGCTGAAATAAACAGCCATGTTTTGGAAGCTACAGAGACAGGGTGTTTTCACATTTTCTTTAAATCACCCACCAATATTTCCGTTAAACACTAGGCCACAATGCCATACTAAACACTCTAAAGTGTCCCAGGTGAGCAACAGACTCTAAATAGACCATGAAATCAGAAAACTTTAGAATATATTTATAATCAAAACCATAAAACAAAGATCTACATGTAAGGCAATAAAATAATGAAATTTAAGTTTTCTTAAATTTTACACAATGGCAACATAATTTAATAAACAGTATATTAAAAAACACCATAAATATATCAATAAATAGATCCATTTTATATATTAGTTAAGGTGATTAAATGGTCATCAGCCTTTAATAATGGAGGAATGAAATATGAATAATTCATCAGGTATTTTGCAAGTCTTTGCATAAATAACAAAATCATTATTAACGCCAGTCAGCCTGCAAGGTTAATGAAAGCACTGAGCACATACATATGTAAGTTATGGAGATGAAATTAAGCAAAGTGATTGTCTGACAGCTTGTTTAATGTTGGATAAAAAGACTATTAGCTCTATGGTCAATGAAAACAGCACCAAAAAAATATAAAAAAAACCCACCGAGATAAAAGCTTTCTCAATGGCTTGTTCTTTGACTGATGTTGATTTTGCTAATGGGTGGAAAACACGAGAGATGCGCTCACCTATAATTAAGCCAGTTTATTTTTATGCAGATGCTATTTTAATGCTCTTTATAAGTTTGAACCTTTCAAAAACTGCATTTCTTCAGCTAAATGTCTCGCTTGGAAACACGGTTATATGTTTGAAGATGGAGGGCTCGACAAAAAAGCCTGTTGACTATTTAAAAACAGGAGGGAGATGCGAGAAGATCTAATAGATAGAGGATATGAACTGAGTATAATTACCGTTGTCTGAGACAGATATAGTTCGAGCTCATTTCCTTAATGGAGCATCTTCACAATGGCAGCTCATGTATCCCACAGACCAGAACTCTGTTATCTAAATAAGAGCTCTACCACTCTTTGTCTCTCTCTACATCCCTCTCTGTTGCTTTCTTTCACAGTCTGCCAAAAGAACTCCTTGCTTTCCACTGCTATGTTGCCTTTTAGACCCAAAATCAAACTCATATTATGTCTCTCTATTCAACTCTTAAACACTGTCCCGTTCCCGCCACCACCCCTTTATTGACCCCTAACTTGACTTGCCAACGAGAGAGATAATGCCACTCAGCAAACAATGCAGCGACTTTAAAGCATTAAAGGAATGTTTCTGGCTCGATATTTTCCGCCTTTCCGTGTTTCCACTGTTATACATATCTATTACGCTATTAGACATCTTCTGAAAGAGTGTTGAATCTCCAACTAAAAACACAGGCGAAGAAGCAGAAACATGCAATAGCATATGTAAACAGATGCATATGTGAAATATTGCAATCATCAAACATTAAACAGCTTATAAAAACAAAATTGCCTAACGTTATCGAAATAAATAATTACCCCGAAAGTGGTATAGGACTGTGCAAGCTTTGGGGGTGTTGATGGAAGCGATCTACTGAATCTGAAATGTTGTGATCATTGTTCTGAAGCCAATCCAGATGCAGTCTTTGACAAAAACATGATTTTCTCAGTGGTTTGTTTATTTAATTTTTTTATGAAACATTTAATGTTTATGTAAAAAACAAACAAACAAAAAAAAAACGTAAAATACTTGGGATGGCTGATGCATAACTGACGTTTCGATGTAGTGTCGAGATCCCAAAGCGTAGCTGTTTCGAAACACTGCTCCAAAGTGTGATTCAAAACACCCATGTCACGTGACAACGGCTAAATAAAGGTTTAGTGCGGTTCACAAGTGTTTCAACCGACAGGCGGCAAAATAAAAATCTCACAATGTAACAAATGTGACACATTGCAGCTTGATTTATTTTATTAATGTTCACTTCTTATGATCAAAATAATCATAATTATTCACAATGAGGAGCTTAAAGGTTACAAAACCAAGCTCATGTAGTTGTCAGACTCCGTTAAAACCTCAACACATTATAAAAAAAAATACAAATACTATAAAAAAATAAATAAAAAAAAATTGCTCTTACAATGATGTGGACACACTTTATTGTTTGACATAAACAACATGTAGGCTATCATTCGTAAATCTTTGTCAAGGCAGAGCAACACGTGCAAGTGACCACAAAGTATCACAGTGGAGAAGGGTGTCTGATAGTTTTGAAGCCTCGACACAATTCGGCACATTTGCTTCAACTGTTTAAGTGATTCATCAGGCCTCACTCTGCCCTTCACTATATAATACTACTAATACTACTACTAATTTGTCCATTGAAACAGACATTCCATATAGCTGTCATGTTGGTTTGGGTTTTGTTTGTGTTCTTGTCTTTTATTTTGTAGCTTAGTCCTGGTTGTCATGTGTTTCCCTTGATTTCTCATGTTGTCCTGCCAAGTGTATGTGTCATGTTCTGATTGGTTGTTTAGGTCATGTGTCTTGTTCTAATTAGGTGCGTTCGACTTGAAGCACGGCTACAGACGGCGATCAACGAGAGTAGCCGCTTGCAGTCAGGGGCGGAGTTGAAAACGGACACGTCAAGCCGGACACTTTCTGCTCCAGTTAGTGATGCTCGTGCGGTGTTTGCATACTCTATCACAGATGAAGTGAATAAAATGCAATATTTTTCAAACACACAGACGTTTCAGAAACGTTTTCATGAGCAACAGAAACACTTTTTATGTACTGCTTTACACAGTGCCATCTGTTCAAGAATAAAGTTCAACGTAAATATATACTATTTAAAAACGAATAAAGTGGGGGTATATATGCTTTCATGATAAACGTGACTCAATATAACATTGCGACTACAGTAAAAAAGCTTTTACTGTTCTAAAAACACAAATTTATGAGCAGTATTGGATTTGAAGATGTTAGAAACACATCATTGTTGTCATGTGGTGAATTTGGCCAATCGTGAAACAGCTGTGCCATCATCAGCACTCCTGCAGTCGCTCTGAATAAGTTGCGCCAGCTGAGTCAGCCGACTGCTCTCGAAACGCTATCCCGGTACTTTGATGCCACACGTGACAGTGACGTGGCGTCGGCGCCGTTCAAGTCGGATATGGATCCAGTCAAGGCTAGGGAAAAGAGGCCAATTTTGCAAGGGTAGTTGGAGGTAAGTAGTTAACATAAGCTTTAAGTTTAAGTGCCATGCAGCGTTGATCAATATATAATTTCATGTTGCAATTTTATCGGCAAGTCAGTGGACGTAGGTTGTAGCAGCAAGCACACTGTGAAACGATCATCTTAAATTTTTGACACAGTCAGAAAATTATTGTAGACTATCTTTGGTCACAAGACTGTGATAATGGCCAACTTTGAACCTCTCTCACAATACGACCATCATTTAGGAGCCAAAGAAATCGCCACAATTGTTTCATACTGGTCACCTTTTGTGTGGGACAGCCCAAAGCTGTACAATGTGCACCGGGCATAACATGACAAATCCACACAAAACAGCAATGGAGACTTGTAACAAAACCTCACACAATTTAAAATATCATTTGTTAACACTTAATGATGTACTTTTGTACTAGTGTTGTCCCACCTCGACAATGAAGTCACTAAGGAACCACCTTTTTTAAAAGGAATATTACAAAATACTACCATATATTGAGGACACAAAAAAGAAGCTTGATTACCAATTTTAAGAAACACCTAAATAGTTTTTAATACATTTTAGTCTTAAAAGTTCCTCGCTTTAGAAATAAAGTAATGGCATTCTTTTTTTATATAATTTGCTCCAGTGATGACACCGAGATGACACAGAGACTGTCTTTTACATATATAAATGCACCAAAATGATGCTAAAAGGACTTGTAAATTAAATTTCATTCCATTGCATAACTCCATATCATGTATGTAACCCACACATTTTACTATCACGTTCTAATCACTCATTGTGTATGTCCTTTTGAATAACTACTGAATAGTTTATAGGTTTATATTCGAGTTTGGTATGCATGCGTGTAAAAAAAAGTCCTACTTGAAACGTTTCTATCAATCAATACTTTGTAAAATTGGCTCTGAATAAGTTGCGCCAGCTGAGTCAGCCGACTGCTCTCGAAACGCTATCCCGGTACTTTGATGCCACACGTGACAGTGACGTGGCGTCGGCGCCGTTCAAGTCGGACTAAATTTCTAACCGGTATGCACTGCTTCAAGTCAGCCGCCGGTCGAACGCACCTATTGGTTTATTGTCCTGTCATGTGGTTCTCAGTTCTGTTTGCTTATTGATTGGATTGTCTCATGTGACCTGTTATGTCTAGTATTTAAGCCCTCATGTTTTCATTGTTAGCTTGTCGTGTATTTCTCCTGTATTCCTCTGTCGGTGAGTTTGTTTCTGTTCAAGTCAAGACAAGTCAAGTCAATTCCAACCGTTGTTTGTTTTTTGGATTCCACTCTGTTCAGTAAACTGCACTTGGGTTCAGTAAGCTCACCTTCAGTGGATTAATTATTAAAATAGCCATCCATACATCCCAACTGTACATATACACAACGAATAGGACAGTCATAGAATTATGGTTAAAGGGTGATATGAAAAATTTACAATAACTTCCTGGCAACTGTAGTTACCAGTAAGACATGTAAATATACAAGAGAACTGTAAATCATTAACTACAATTGTACTGTAAGAAAACCGCATACTGCCGTAAGCATATATTGTAAAAGAACCATATTGTTACAGCTGGCACTCTAAAATAACAGTAGAAATATGTTTACTTCAAATGTGACTGAAATTACAACAGTGAATGTGAATCTTATTATACATTTCACAGTAAATTAGAACAGTTCCTGTGAAATACAATTCACTTCACTAAAATAATCACTATAATAACGTTTATAAATACCTACTATTAAGGACACATCCATTGTAGTGGACACCATGCATGAGAGGGTTAAAACAACTAAGGGATCATTCCTTTAGAAAATGGTACCAGCAGGAGGGGCAATTCGGGGAGGAGTAAAGGGAGGCATGTGGGCGGAAATGAAGGAGCCAAGAAAGCTTGAGACAAAGAGAAGGACAAGTAAAAGGAGGTTACTAAGAGACTCCAGTGTCCTGCAGTAGAATCACTAAAGAAAACTATACTATACACTCAAATTTTCATTTAAAGGTACAGGGAGACGAGGGTGTGCAGAGAGACAAGGAACAGAACTGTTTATCGAAGAGCACAGACAGGTTCTGTAGGTTACAACAAATATACCAAGTGGCAAGACTTATGTCATGTTTTATGTTTCAGATCACCCACACATCACACTCTCAGAGCCATTTTAAATTAATCTATATATTTCATATAAATAAATCCATTAGTAATTTATGAAAAATCTATATTTTAGTAGAAATGTAATGTTTCATTGTGTTACCCTTACATTAATAGTTTTACTCTTAAAACATACAAACGTTCAAATCCATTATCTAAAAAACATCAAATCATAAAAATATTTATTATATGAAAATTCTGTAAATATTTTTTACGTGTCCCACAGTTTGTCATTTCAGTCACAACCAATAATTTAGCAGTTTAATTACTAAATTTGTATTTTGTAGTAAATATCCATGCTCACCTTTTCAAGTCATGCTTCACCTTTTTATTCCAAAAATATGTCAATTTTATTTCCACTACCAAACAAAGTACATAATTAGTGTGGTGGAAATTATGTTGCACCCACAGTCAAAAGATCCTATAGTATAGAAGAATATGAGGTCATCAGCATGCACTAGTGGTAAACAAACAGAGCAATATGAATCACACTTTGGCAATTGTGGTTTACTAAAAAAAAAAAAAAAAAAGAGGGGGGGGCGGATTACCAATTTTAAGAAACACCTAAATAGTTTTTAATACATTTTAGTCTTAAAAGTTCCTCGCTTTAGAAATAAAGTAATGGCATTCTTTTTTTATATAATTTGCTCCAGTGATGACACCGAGATGACACAGAGACTGTCTTTTACATATATAAATGCACCAAAATGATGCTAAAAGGACTTATGAACAAATATCATTCCATTGCATAACTCCATACCATGTATGTAAGCCACACATTTGACTATCATGTTCTAATCACTCATTGTGTATGTCCTTTCAAATAACTATTGAATAGTTTATAGGTTTATATTCAAGCTTGGTATGCATGTGTGTGGAAAGTCCTACTTGAAACGTTTGAGACCTCAATCGAATCAACAACTTTGAGAAACCCCTTTTCTGCAGCAACACAACACAAAGGGAATCCCTATAAACACAGGCTTGTGAATTTAATATGAAGCCACATTGAAGAACTCAATGCAAAGGTTAATTAAATGATTGCTGGTTGTTCAGGTCTAAGAAATTGCATATATTGCTATAAACCTGGGATTTCACATTTCACTCTCTTAAAACTCATTCTTTCCACATTTTCTCTCTTTCTGCAACTTGTGTGAGTGCATGTGTGATATGGGTTAGATTAGTTGATGTGTCCAATAAAGTCTTATTTATATTGAAAAGAGAAGTTAATGTCTTAAACTGCCAATCCTGTTAATGTGCCAATAAATAGTGTTTTCACTATACTTTGTATATTATTATCCATTGCAGAGTTGATGTTATGCGGCCCGTTCAATTGAGTGCTGGCCGATTCAGTTGATCAGCCGTAAAACAGGGATTCTGTCCAAATTCCCTATAAATATCATAATTAATTTCCTTTGAGCTAAATTTATCCGTTTCCCTTACAGTAGTTCGAGTTTAAAAAAAAAGTGTAGATTTATTTTGTTCAGAGTTAATGTGGTGAGCCTAATTGTTCATTTATTTGAAACACTTTTTCCCCAGGTAAATAACTTTAATTAAATTATAAATTACATAAACAGTTATATATTTAAAAATACACTGCTCTAAATGGCTATAATTTGTAAGCTACTTTTTTAGTAGCTAATTATCCTATACTATAAATAAGTAGCTTGGCAAGCTACAGTTTCAGAGTAGCCTTCCAAGAAGCAGACAATGCCTCATATCCCCCATATACAGGCATTTCCCTAAAGACAAGTCAAACTTTGCAACACACACACACGCACACACACACACACACACACACAATATTAGATGATGAATCTTCATAGTGTCAGGCTAGCTGTGCTATTAAGGGCTAAATGCTAATGCCGTCAGAGGCAGGATTGATAGATCATTACAGAAACATCAGTCATTTTTCTGAGACAGAGCATGAGGCGTCTACACAAACCCTGCCTGAAAAAGACCTCAGCCATTAGGGTTAACATTAGCATGATGAACAACATCTCACATCAGCTTGGTTTCTGATGATGAAAACAAATGCAGATGAAACTGCAATTCATTAAAGATAAATCTACTGTATATTATTAAATCTACATTACGTCACAGACACTCGAGCACCATGTATCATGAGAACATATTGGTTTTGTATAACATACTGTGCTGAGAGGTGAGAGACGTTTGTGTAACTGCTCATTAGCATGTAAAAGCCCATGTGTTTTTGTCTGACTCTGCTGTGCATTTGATGGAAGGGTATGAAAGAAGGATGAAATGAGATGGGGGGGAAATAAATCTTCAGGAGAAATAATGATAAAGGCATGATGCTTTTTGTTAGGAAGGATGGAGATTGGACACATTTGTCAACCTATGGGATGCCACATAGTGTGTGCGTGCATTTGTAAGTGTGAAAATGTCATCACTGGCTATGTTTGTGAGTTTGGGGTGTGAGAGATGCCCCTGTAGCTGAATGACAAATTCTGAATCTTTGAAAAATATGCTTGCGTGTTATTCCACTCTCCTTTTTCAATGAGAAACACATTCTGTTTTTCCTTGCTTGCTGATAAACCTGAGGGCGGTGATCTGAGACGTTAATTATCGCAAACAGCACTGGCCACATTATGCACTTCACAACCGATCATCTATTAAGGCCAACAACGGCTCTGTGACTCTGCCCATCAGCTGTCAATCTTATGACATCAAACTGTACTTCATTTACTCTGATGACATAACAGGCATGTCAGAATTCTGATTCACTCCTATCCCTGGTTGTTGTTGTTAACTTTAAATTGTGGAATCAATATCACCATGCTGGCCTCATTATTCAGTCCAGCCACTTTAACAGGTGGGGAGATGACAAAGCAATCAACTGCAGACAGTTCCAAGCAGTCATTCTCTTATTTACCCTGCTGGAGCAACAGGACCGCAATGAACCCTTCTGAAAAATTACTATTACCGAGAAGAGAACCTCATTGAAGAATTAATATTACCAACAAGAAAACTGCAGTAAGATATAAATATTACCAGCCAATGATAAGACTGCTGCATAAATCCAGCAGAAATTAAATTGAAGAGTGTAGTCAAGTCAAGTCACCTTTATTTATATAGTGCTTTATACAATACAGATTGTGTCAAAGCAGCTTTACAATATTAAACAGAACAATAGTGTGCCGATTATGCAAGAGGACAATAGTAAACACTCAGTTTTTCAGTTAAAGTCAGTTTATCATTGATTCAGTGATTTCATTGTCCAGCTCAGGTCAGTTCAAATAGTATCTGTGCATTCAAGTCGACAATATTGCCAGAAATTAAGTGTTTCCAACTAAGCAAGTCAAAGGCGACAGTGGCAAGGAACCAAAACACCGTCGGTGACAGAAATGGAGGAAAAAACCAGGCTCAATCGGGGGGGCAAGTTCTCATCTGATCAGATGAAACCAGCATAGCGTGGTTTAATTCCAGACTGCAACACAAGTCAGATTGTGCAGAGGACTCGTCTGGTTCCCGTGGTCTTGTGCTGATGGCCATCTAGGTGACGAGATCTTTGCAGGGGATCTGTATCTGGGGCTCGTCTAGTTGACATGGTCTACGCTGACATTCAGGGTTGTAGAGGTCATCTCTAGGTGCTGATCCACCATCTGGTCGGGAATAAGAATGAAACGGACTGATATTAGCGTACATGCCATTTTTCTAACAATGTAACATGTACATTGGGTGTTATGGGAAGTGTTCCCAGTTCCGGTTGACCCAATTAATGCAGCCTAACAATCCTTTAACGGATTTGAATTATAGAAATGTGATAGTGTGTTATGTGTAATCCAGGTTAAAAAGATGGGTCTTTAATATAGATTTAAACTGACAGAGTGTGTCTGCCTCCCAAACAATGTTAGGTAGATTGTTCCTGTCACCCACAACTATAAATTACAACAGTCAAAAATTCCTCTTCCGAGTGCTTTAATAAAAACAAAGAGAAGCATTAAAATGTGCTTTAAAATCTTAAAGCTTACAGACTCCAATATGTGCACTTATAAAGTAAATACATTTACTTACAACTTTGTCCAAGCCCTACAATGTGACAGTCATTTGCATTATGTCTGCATAGCACTTTGAAGGATACAAATGCAAAAGGACTTGCTGCGGTCCATCCACAATTTTGTTGAATTCTGCACTGATCTTCAGTCATTCCAGAATATCATAAACATGAAAAATAGAGAAAAACGTTAAAACACTGTAAAATACAAAAATAAATATAAATCTTTACGGAGAAAGTCAAATGTCATGACAAGTTTACGTTTCAGTTGCCAAAGCCCTACTTTACAATCCAGATAAGGCTTTTGAAATTACATAACATGAAATTAGAACAAAAAAAATAAAATTTAACACATTTGTGTCTATCCTTATTGCATGGTTGTTTATACAAGACACAAGCTATTATTATGGTTATTCAAAAACCTATAGTTTTGAATGCATGTCTAATGCAATATACTGACCATATATTCACGCAGCATTAAAATGGGTTCCAGTGAGATGCTTCAGTAACCATTTCCGAAAACTGAAAGAAGAGTTTGTACCTTCAGAACTTCACCTGAACCAAGGTTATATCAGCAATATCAAATGTATGCGCTCCAAACGATCTGAGGGAGGGAGGTGATCAATCTTTCGCAATGTGCATAAAAAAAAAAGACAGTACGAGTAGTTATCTTGTTTTTTCCCCCTAATTTTTCCATCTATGTATAACGTATATGGCGGACGTCTTCTATGGATTAGACGTCAAGTTTAAAGAAGTTAATTTTTTTTAATTCCAGCCATTTTAAATCCATACAGTGTCTGTTGTGCACCATCATGCGCTTTGTTTGAACAGTCTCTAATGCTGCAAATAATACATACCAAACTGTATTTGTATCATTCTCTAGATAACTTCATCTCAGTACCGCATAGGAGAATATTTATTCTATTATCCATGTGGAGAATACTGTGGAACCGTGTGTATTTTGAGGCTTCAGAGAGCCGCAAAACTAACACTTTCATACATACAGCTAGAAAATACGACACTTCAAATCATACTTGTACTCTTCATAGACAACATACGTAATTTTACACACATTAAACCAATAAATGCAAAAAAAATACTTACCAAATTTGTACTGTAGATTGAGAAGAGTTCCAACTTTGTGGAGAAGCTCACCAAGATGCTTGACGAACGTCTTCTGTCTGCAACGGTCTTCACGTGTTCTTGCGATAAGTGATGTTGAGAACGTGATATTGTTATTGAATTGATTCAACACACTTTTTTTAAGTTGAGAGGGCAAATACTCTAGTTCAGTCAACTTACAAACTAGTTGAGACAGTGAAAACTTAATTTTAAGTTGAATGAACAAATTCAGAAACTGCAAGTGGTCAAAAAATTAATTGAAACAACTAAACTGCAAAATAACTTTTTATAGTGTAGCAAGACTAACAACCGACAAGGTACAAGAGAAACACTAGGGCTATATATACAGAGTTGAACTAATGAATAACCATGGTAACTAATGAACAGATGGGTGTGGTCCAATTAATGTCAGTGACGACAAACAGGGGAAAAGAGCAGTAAGGAAACAAGTCAACAATAAAGACACATAACTACAAACTAAGAGTCCATGAACAGACAAAGGGAATTTATGACAGTGTCATTGTGGTATCACAAATTTTTTATGAACACCCCTACATGGTATGTAAGAAATGACTCGTAGAATGTACTTATTTGCCTCATGTTGGTCCAATCTATTCCTGTCTAAGTGGGTGGTTCTTGGCAAGAGGAAGCTGAAAGTGGATCAATCTGACATTCAAAAGTCACAAGGCTAGACATCCCTAGCCATAAAATGTTCAGTAAGGTCTGGAAACCCACAAACAGATAAACACACACATATAGCTCTTGTTAAGAGTTTTTTTTGTCACATAATATCATACAACCATAGCGGTCAGAAGGCAAAGGTAACAGAATGACATTATCCCAGTGGGAGATATTGGTGTGCCGAGAGAAAGAGAGAGTTAAAAAGTGAAGAGGATAATAAAGATCATCCTTTGAGACTCTAACACATGCATCAGGATCACAGGACCATCCTTTTTCCTCCCAGCATGCTCTAGGGCAGCCACATACTGAGAGTGTGAATGGCCAGGCCAATCTGTGAACCGGCAAAAATGTCAGAGGCTCTTTATCTACCACCTCCTCACTTATATAATTCCACAAACTCTCCCCAGAGCTACAGGTGTACCTCTTTGCTGTTTGCTATCCCTCTATCTCTCTCTTATTCGGTTAAATGTCAATGGTGTAATCTGGGATTGTGTGCTTGAGGCCTGAGAAAAAGGGGCAGAAGAGGTGAGAAGGGAACAGTGAAGAAATAATGGGAACTCAAGTTTACACAGACTGAGTAAATGTGCTGATTAATGGCAAACTCATGTTCAAGGAATATTTTGGTATAAGCTACTACATCACAGTGGTAAATTATTTGAAAAGTATTTGCATAGTGATTTCACAATACACTGTTTCAAAGTAGCTTAACAGAAAGTCATGAAATGCATTTTCATGATTTTTAGGACCTATTAGAAATTATATATTGTAGCGAATCAGCTCATGGGGAAATATGAATAATTAATCATAACTAGTTATAATTAATTATGAATATTTAGATCCGCTGTAGATATTTAGCTGACCTCTCAGGGTCAACTGTCTGTCAATTCTAAGAACGTTAATTTCCTGGTTAAGGGAAATAACTTTCTTACTGTACAATTCTACAAAGAGCTTGTAGCATAAATCTGCATGATTAAGTGACTCCAGTTATGAGCAAACAATGAACAACGTCAAGTGTGATACAAGTAAGGCTTTATTAACTACATAAACACTTAAACTAGTCTAACATACTACATAAACACTTAAACTGGTCTAACATATACATACACACACACACAGTTTGTATGGGAAAGAGTTAAAGCTTAATGCAGTAAAGAGAAGAGAAATAAGTATATTAAGTTATGGAACCATTTGCATATTCAGTAGATTTACAGCCTGAAGGGAACATCAAATTCTTAGTTCAAACACACCTTTGTAAAAAGGTGCAAATGATACCTAATGTATCAATTAATAAGACTCAGTTTGAATACTTGCACATCTCGTCTGTCTGAAAGAAAGGCTTGATGCAATCTGAAGGCTCACGTGGATCTTTGCTGAAGTTGGTTGATGAAAAAGAACCAGGAAGTCCTGGAGCATTGGAGCTCACATCTTATCAAAACCTAACAGAACCACAGACTCTGGGCGGATCCCTAGTGTGGGGCTTTTAATGTCTCTGAAGATTCCCGCCTTTCAAAATGGGCTTGTCCAATGAGAAAGGCTGATGTCACAAGTGGGAGTTTTGAGAAACTGGGGGAGTTTTTATGACCTTTTGTGTGAGGGCATGGTACTTTGCAAATGGAACTTGAATCGAAATTACTAAAGATTCTCAGGACACTAATATATTTCCTATGTACCAACATATAATATACACGCTCGTTTAGATCATTAGAAGGCAAATTCATAGATACTAAACATGGTGAACATGAGTGTTTCCATCATAAACCTGCATAAAACAGTATAAAATCTCAAAGACAACATACACCATGACCTGAAGGATATGTGTGTTCATTCACAGAAAGGTCTTCCTATGAATTAATTAGTAGAAAAGTCCATTTCTACTGTGCATTTGCCTCTTGCTATGGAATCATGCAGTGATTTTCCCTGCTCACATTCCATTAGGTCGTAAATGTATCTGGTGTCAGGGTTGCCATGGTAACCAGGGGGGGC
>NW_015505804.1:3135-5839 GCF_001515645.1 Sinocyclocheilus grahami | reverse complement strand
ATATATATATATATATATATATATATATATATATATATATATATATATATTTGTGGCCAATATTTAAATTATGATAACACTAGACTGTGCTGAGAAATTTAACAAAATATATTTTTAAATATTACCAGCACATTAAGGCAGCCGTAAGATACTATAACTTAAATAAACTAAAAACGAACACAGATTAAAAATACATTTAAAATGAATTAAAAAAGAAAATTCATGAAAATATTATTCAAATGTTACCAGTTAACGTATTAACTCTGGCAGCCCTATGATACTATAACTAAAATAAAAACTGAAACAAAGATTAAAATTAATTTTTAAAAAGTTCAAAACTGTAACAAGGAATTACACAAGCTTCAGTCTGGATCCAAGCCTTACAAAGATCTGAGATCTGAACACCTGAGAAGAGATGATGCCAACCCCTCAAAGGACCTCAGATGACAACAACCCTGCACCAACATACAAAACTACCAAATTTTGCTGTACGTTTGATCACAACATATAATCATTGCTGTTAATAGTGTTCACCGTTTGTTTGAATACATGTCATTAACTAACTGTATGGTTTTTACTGTACATTTCTGCCATATGGTATGTTGCTCTTTTGTTAGTTTTGATTGCTTCTATTGTCCTCATTTGTAAGTCGCTTTGGATAAAAGCGTCTGCTAAATTACTAAATTAATAAATAAAAAAATTAATATGGACATCACCTTGACATAGTCACCACTGAAAAGCCACTCCTAAATATAATGTAGAAACTTTAATTTTCTTTGAAATTGCTTTGCAACAATTTGTGAAAAGCGCTTTACAAATAAATGTGAATTGAATTGTAATAACAAAACTGTAACTGTAATTACCCCGCATGAGAGTTTCGAAGCAAATATCTGGCACTATTTATCATAGCCAGTGGTGGAGTAACTACTCACGTTACTGTAATGAAGTCGTTTTTTCGGGTACTTGTACTTTTTAGAGTATATTTTTAAAGCTGTACTTTTACTTGTACTTACGTACAAATTAAGCAAAATAATCTACTTCGTTACTTTTAAATCATAGTTCGTTACTGAGTATGCCCACAATTTGAATTGATATTCAAACCTTTGACGGCACTTCAGTAGCCAATAAAGATATCCGATCGTGAATGGACCAATAAAAGCCCCGATATCTGAAGCGGGAAAAGCTGCCGCTGCAGCAGGTGAAGAGTTGATCAGACACTGAGGGAGCTCAGGGTAATTTATGGACTCAAAGTTTGGAGAAACAAAGTACATGGTAGTGTTATTATAAATATCTATATTTTGATTACCGATACTAAAATATCTGACACGGTTCCATTACTTATTTTCCACAGTATCTACCGTATATATACACTGATACAAGCTGTGTCTCTCCGCTCCGACAGTGAGTTTGACACGCATCCACCTCCTGTCAATTACAGAGTCTGAATATCTGCACAGGATTGCAGGTATTCCGCATAATTTTAATCATTCCTGCGCAAATGTGGCGAGCACTTTATTTTAACATGAGAACACATTCATGCAATCGCAGAAAACTGGATGCGAGCTCTCAAACAGGCCTAACTTATACAAATTAACTGCCTGTCCTCTCACGCCGATATTGCTTGTGCGCACTCAGACTGTGTGCAATCACGATCTCTCCGTGCTTTTAAAGTAGAAGTTATTTCACTTTGCTCCTGGATTAAACTTTGTCAAAAGTTATCAGAATAGATCCTTGCCTGACCGATGAAAATCCTAGTGGAAATTTTATTGGCTGTAAGTGAAATGCACCAGAAAGTCTTTCAACAATCAAAGGTGGAACTTTAATTTCTTTACATATAAGTTTATGGTAGAAATGTTTTGGTGTGGGATATTTGTCTGATTTCTACATATAAATATCCTGGTCTGTGTAGCGTCTCGACCAATCTGACACACTAATTTTTATTTGATTTAACAAATCAATTATTCATTAGATTAACAAATCGTCACAGTCCCCTCACTCAATAAACTGGATGCCAGGATTTCTGAAAAACACCAGGCCCCCTGGTCACCATGACAACTAATCATGATATCACTGGTTTTATGACCCCCCAGGAATGTGAGTAGAATAACCCACTCATTGTCCCCATAGGAAAGGCAGAGTAGAAATTACTGTGTAGCCTACTTGTCTTTTTTTTTGCCAAATTAATTAAGTTTGAAATCAAATTTGAAAACAAGCTTCCTTGTGCTGTAAGCTTTTGCAACAAAGTTACTCTATTTTAAAGACACATATACACAGAATGAGCAAATGTTTAAGATTGAGATTTTTTTAATGGTAATTGATCAATATATGTAGCCTGTGTAAATAAAAACCTATATTAAAATTAGTTCATCATATAAAGCAAATGTGTCTTTTTTAGAAGACTTGGATTAAACCATTTTCAAAGCTTGAAATAATAAGCTTGAAATAAGGATTGCCTTGAAAAAAAATAAATCAAAAATTACTTACTTTTTAGTGCGCATTACTAGTCTTGTGGTGAACAATTAAACCATGCAAGTCAATACACTGAGAAAAAAAAATTGTCTGCCATCATAATCTTGAAAAACTGAAAATTGGCTTCCGCTCTGAAATGGCGTTCTCGCTCTGATGACTTTGGGAGAATCCGCTTGTTAATTCATGATGTAAGGACTGCTGTTTCCGGGTCCATGCCTCTACTTATTTCACTTGA
>NW_015505804.1:785-3091 GCF_001515645.1 Sinocyclocheilus grahami | reverse complement strand
CTTTCGGAAGCCCAAACAAAGACGTTTGGGCACGGAGGTGAAAAAAACAGTGTTTCAGGCGGTCGCACACCGGACGAGAAGCGCATCGTCGTGTCGTGCTACATCTTTAAAATTCAAATACATTATTTTCTATGAGTGTAGGCACACCGGTGGCACCGTTCGGCATCTGTCCGCGGCGCCCAGCTACGTCGTGTTGTACTTGTAAGAATTGTTCTTGACATGCAAAATTTGAAGCTACAGCACAGCAGCTGTTCTTCTTTGTCTCGTCTGATGCACTCACTCAACCAAGCGTTCTAACCACAACCTCGCCGCTCCCCACCCCCCAACCATTCGAATTTCTGTAGGCGGAAATTCTTTTTAATGATATTCTAATGAGCCGCTTTGTGATATCACAAAGCCCGGAAACCAACGCTGTAGTCCAAACGAGCCGTTCGTTGTAGTTCTTGAAAAGGGATTTTAAAACCCGAAATATCTCCCTTTAGAGTGGACTTTGAGATTTGTAACTTTCTAGATCTTTTTTATGCCAAAACATACACACTGACTAAAATTAAAAAAGTGAAAAAGCATAATAGGACCCCTTTAACAAGCAGATATTCTTGACCACTCCTATCCAACCGTGAATCTGCTATTAGCAAGAGGTGGAGTGGAGATGCACCACAATAATACCCCGCCCTTTACTCAAGATTCCGTTTCACTTGGAAATACATCACAACACTGAAGTCAGTTTAATATTGATATTTTTCAAGGTATTGAAGTTAGAAATTCCTGTATCATGACCACTAATTCACATACTTTGTCAATAAAATAAAAGTGGGTTTTGTTCAAAGTAGCTATTATTCACATATATCTTTGATATTAATTAATATTTTTTGGTAATTCAATAAATATCGCCGGTTAAAAAGTAACTAGTAACTAGTACTCAGAGTAGTTTTTGAGAGGAGTACTTTGTACTTTTACTTAAGTACTGTTTTGACACCAGTACTTTTACTTGTAATTGAGTATTATTTCAGCAATGTAACAGTACTTGTACTTCAGTACAAATTTTAAGTATTCTTTCCACCACTGGCATTTATCATAAATCTTTTAAAAGGGTCACATTTAAATATGCAAACACAAAGCGTCGGGCAGGAAAGAGGCAGTTTAATTACCACAGAACTTTTTCCGGCGGCCTACTTTAGACAACTTCACACGCGTGCGGAGAAGAGAGGGAGCGAGCAGGAGATAAAGGGAGATACAGGGTGGGAAAGACAGATATAAGATGGATTAGTAGCATCTCTAATGACTGAAGAGGGACTGTGGGTACAGTCTCTTGAGAATATTGCTCTGGTGTTCTTCCTGTAGGACGATAGACTGTACACACACAACATAGTAGTGACAATGTGAATTAATTTGTATGTATGCTGACAATGAACATGAATCACGAGATGCATTAGTGTAGGTGTGGGAGGGTTTCTGTGTTTGTGAACATAATTTCACAAGAAAACTGACTTTTGTTCTTTTTTTTTGTAAAAACTGCTCGGTACAGCTAGCTTCACTGCAAATAGTAACAGTTCTTAAACAGTATCATTTTCGTTTTTCAATACAATTGCCTAAAAGTCTGTAAAGGAATGGTTCATTCAAAAAGTGATAGATGAGGATTTGGACAGACAATGAGAGAGTAAGATCATTCTATTCTAATAGTATTTGAAGGGTAATTGTTTGTCGTTTTAAGAGCATAAAAACTCCAGGTCCCATTCACCTTCACTGTATGGAAAAACAGCAGCTTGGACTTGTGCGTGATCTCATTTTGTTTTACTTTACATGAGTTTAGGTTTTAATTTTGTTTTACTTTAAATAACTTTTCATGAAATATCTTACAAAAGTGTTGCTTCTGATGTAAATTGATTTGTTTGTTTTAAGGAAGAGAGATTTTCTTCATAACAGATACTGATAGTGCTCTAGACACCTACAGTACGTATGTCAGGTTTTACTCACACCAACTCACGCATGTGATAATGCACATACCTTCACCCTTCTAGCAGCAGTTCTGCTGTCCTTGTTTGTAATGTCTAATGAAGTCATTAAGGCTCCTTCTGAGTGTGTTTATTTGCTCTTATCTTCACTTCAGATTCCTCCTGATAAACATCCCACTATAAAAAGCCCCATTCTTTATCAAAGGAAACAGACAGTTTAGCTGGTTAATAACTCTTTTATTCTAACAACTACCAAACTGCTTCCGCAAACTTCTCCCTAACAAATGATCACATGTAGAGACTGTAGAGTTTTTTTTCTGGTAATAAAGCATTGAAATATTGCATGGAAGTCAC
>NW_015505804.1:0-490 GCF_001515645.1 Sinocyclocheilus grahami | reverse complement strand
TCTCTTTTAACAAGATTACATTACCCTAAAAAAGCTTTGGTTTTATTTTTTCAGCTTGTTGACGTTTTTACAGACTCAAAAGACTCATCTCCTGAGCAACTGCACAAAGGAACAAAATGTAATCAACACCAATCAGTGCAAATAGTTTTAATAAACTTCAAATCGTTTTCAGTTTCCACTTCTTTGAGGCTACGTTTACACAAATGCATTTTCGTTTTTAAATGCATAGCTCAGACAAAATCATAATTTCTATTAATTTTCCATTGATTTACTGATGAGCATTAGCTGCTTCCAGCGCTGTCGGCCTGTTTTCTCTACCGCAACTGCTGTTCTGACTCAGAGGAAGCTCATTCACTGCTCATGTCAATCATATTACGCGTTCACCCACCCTGTGACGCCGATGACGAACATCCATTACACTTCCGCGTTCACTTATGTACAGAAGAACCCAGAAAAACATTTCTACGGATGAAACATGAAGCTAATAAAC
>NW_015505803.1:635605-636954 GCF_001515645.1 Sinocyclocheilus grahami | reverse complement strand
TCAGGCAACTGGTGTTGAAGAAAGACTGATGCATGTCCGGTTTGTGATTTTTTTTTCCCCCCAATAAACGCATGACACATCAATGGTTTAACTCATATCTTTACATAATCTTGCATTAGATGATAAATATATATGACCTTGGCTGTAAATAATACATGGATGATTGCCACCGACTGCCAGATAAAAAGCTTCAATGAATCAAGACTGAATCTTCCTAAATGTCTAGCTTATAGATGGCTTTGGCCATGACATTCGGGGCATGGCATGAGCAGTCTACAATGTATGTGACTGTCAATCACTAACAGAAAGACCATCGGTGCATTCCAAACGGGATATATCGCCCTCCGAAGGGCACTTCGGAGTGAAAACAATCATGGCCGCCATATTGAAGGGTTGTTCCAAACCGAAGTGCCCAAAACTGGCCACTGATGGACGCTTCGGTCCCCCGTGATCCTTTGCGCTGATTCTTTCCATGATGCCTACGCCTCCGTGTGGGCATGGGATGATGATGCAGAAGGGCACTTCAACAAACGGTTGTTGGGGTCCCCTACACCCCTCAAAGCTCTCACTCCGGAGGGTAAACCCTTTGAAGGGATTAGGGCATAGGGATGAGCCTTTCTGAACGGGATGCAGGGCATATTAGGAATAAGGAAGCTGTATCCAAACACACAGGATGTGATGTTGGTAGTTATTGAAGAAGACAATACGAATGCATCACACACACAGACATAGCTAGAGCAGACACCATCTGTTAGGATGATGGGACTGGGGACAGATATATGGCACTGTCACCTGCTGACAGCAAAGAGAGAATTCTTTGATTTATGGCAGTCAAATGCTCATTTTATAAGCTTATGTGCTTTGTAGAAAGATCCACAACAGACTGCACCATCTCGCATAACTGTATCATCCTCTCAATGACTGTGGCTCTGTTCCAAAACCTAGTGAGATGCCTATGTAGATGGCATAGGCGGGTCCCGACAAAGAATAAAAGTTAGCCATCAACTAACATAAAAATTATTGCTTATTGATTTATTGAATTAATTCATTAATTTTATTGTACATGCAAAATTGGGAAGGCAGTCCCAAAATGCATTGGCTCAGGGGACAAAATGAATCCAAGATGGCAGACAGAATTGTAAATAATAAAATAAAACATCATTTAAAAAAATTAACTAAATAAAAGTTAATACATAGAATAGTAATTTAATAAATTAATTTTACATTTTTATTCTCTATTGTATATGTTATATGCTATGTGTTTTTATGCTTATGAGTATCTTTAGCAAAGCAACATATTAACAGCACACTCCACTGAAATCAGTTATAAGTTGCCTCTCAGCCACATC
>NW_015505803.1:633331-634187 GCF_001515645.1 Sinocyclocheilus grahami | reverse complement strand
GTGCAGTCGTTGGTGTACAGGGAGAAGAGCAGTGGAGAGAGAACTGCTCTTCTCTCTTCCATATTCATAATGCTTTATGAATATGTAAACTATATGTATAATTCTGTGGCCCTGAGGTGCTCTTCCATAAAGTGGAACACGCACTTGTCGTAAACCCGTGTGGGCTGGTTGTTATTAAATGCAAAACAGCTAAGCGCTGTCATTCGACCTAACCGGAGCAGTGTAAGGTTCCTGAGTGGAGCGCTGGGGTCCTCGCTCTCTCTGACTGTGTTGTCATATTGCCCAGTGCTGAGTGCCGTGGATTGTTTGTCTATTAAAAAGGGAGCGTCCTAGTTTCTCTGTAATGGCCTCAACGTCCTGCGTTTCCAATCTAGTTTATTCTGGCTCAGGCAAAGAATGACAGAAGCCTGTCATTATTCTAATGAACATAGAAACAGTGTAAGCAGTCTGTCCTGCACTGGTCCAGGACCTACAAAAAGACATTTTAGGTTTTCCTGTGAGAGACACTTGAGAAAACCCACAACAGTCTCTCAGATATTTACACTGTTGAAATCTTACCCTTTGCATAGCACATACAGTGACCAACAGATGATATTACAGAATTAGATCATGAACAAAGCGAACCTCTTCTGACACCAGAGTGCTGGTTCTTGTGTCCGTGCATGAGAGCCAAACAGTGACATAATGGACTGTTACTACATAACCTGCCTACAAATAAATATGTAATGTCATGTCTACTCCATTTATAGGCCTAATACATTTTTTTGAACACACTTTAACATATAAATCAGCATTATGACGTCACAAGCTGCTTTTAAAGGGGTCATCGGATGCAAAATTCACTTTTACATGTTGT